>NC_049204.1:4430215-4472570 GCF_013347855.1 Anguilla anguilla | reverse complement strand
GAAGTATTTTGGGATTAACAAGACCAGGTTAAAACCTAGTATATGGCTGGACCTAGCACACGTGATCCGGCCGACCAATGGTGTGACTTCACTCAGTCACAGACATTCGCATTTGTAGGGCTGTCCCCGCTGTTGCCGTCCAGCAAAAAAAAAAAGCCAAACTTAAGGTTAGAAAAAGTTTGTGTTTCCAGCAGTCCCAAACCAGCATTTCACCAGTTTAAAATGCTTTTAAGCTCAGCGTAGCATAACGGCTGGGAAACTGGGCTTTTAATACCGATATTGCAGGTTCAATTCCTAGGTGGTGCACTAGTCGTTCCAAGGTACTTAGCCTAAATTGCTTCAGTAACTACCCAGTTGTATAAGTGGACTGTATGAAAAAAATAAAATAAATAAAAACGCGAAGCTGTGTAGGAAGCTCTGAAGAACAGAAGAGAGTATCTGCCAAATAGCCAAAAATGGAAATGAAAGTTAGATCACGCTCCTTCCCAGCATGCCTCTGTGCAAGATGGTGTTAATGGCCCTCATCCCACACGCGTTTTCCCTTTGGACATCGAGGCCTTCGCTGAAGAGGAGGACCAGTACAGATGTTACTTTGATTTTTGAGTGTTTTTAAAGCAGGCCCTCAGCTCCGCCATGACAAAAGGAGACCGGTGCAGTGTTGACTTCTTACCTTTCGCGAGTGTGTGTGTGTGTGTGCGCTTGCGAGTGTGAGAGAGAGAGAGAGAAAAAGAGAGAGAGTGAGTGAGTGTGTGTGTGTGTGTGTGTGTGTGTGTGAGCGCGAGCGAGCGCGTGTGAGTGAGCGAGTGTGAGAGAGAGTAAGAGAGAAGGGGGAGCTGGCAAAATGACCCCAAATTTATTTCCCACCTGAAAAATGGGTCGGTAATCAGCTGACCATTTTGATTCTCCTAGTCTTACCAGCAATGCAGATATGAAAGAGTTTTAACCTTGAATAATGTGTAATGACTGTACACGACTAAGATGCTCAGTGTCCTAATCACTGTGCTGATGTCTGTATGCATCTTGTCTCTTATGTAACCTGCCCAGGGACTGCAGATGAAATTTAGTTTTGTAGCCAGTTCTGGAGGCGGTGCGCTCCCCCCGTCTAATAAGCAATGGGTGTCCCGGTCAACGCAAAACCGGTTCTCACAACGTTGCTGCTATGTTATAACATGGGGGAAACAAAGTGACCCCAAACTTAGAACCTTCCATTCACTTCAACATGAAAATAATAAGCACTGGCAAGCAGAAGAGCAAGTTGACCCTTGACCTTTCCGTGGAAACGCAAGCAGGCCGGATCGAACTGGAACGACCACGCTCAGGCATCACACTGCCAAATAAACTGAGAGGAGAACTTTAACCTTGCTGCTCTTTTTTTATTTTTTATTTTTTTTTAAAGCAAACACACAAAGGTCTTGGCATCTTTTGTGGGTGTTTGACTTCACGCCAGCTCTCTGGAAAGATCTTGTCATTGTCCTTGAGATAGGCCAAACGGTAAACACGAAATACCCCGAACAGCCAAAAAAAATATATTTTTTTTTGGCTGGCCAACCACTAAAAACGGTCACGGTTACTGTGGAAGGAAGACGCTCATCGTGGCTTCTGTGATGAGGTCACAGGCCTGAGTGAGAGTTTCCTGTGCATTGATTTAATATTTCCTCCATGCCACCTCCCCTGTCCGTTACCCAGGTTGAAGAAATTATGCTTTATGAACAAATCAAAATATTTAGTAAAACTTGTTGGGGGAAAAAAAAAAAAGCTCTAACCAAGCTTTAGTATATCTGCCCACGTGCGTTGCCAAAATGTACATCAAGCATAAGCAGCAGCATTTTTTTCTAAAAAATAAATCCTACATTTATTGACATTTCAGGCATGTACTAGACTTATCCAGAGGGACCTACAGTACACAGCTTACACCCTGCCCCCGCCCGCCCACGCCACCCCCGGCAATTCATTTATACCATATATTCATTTATAGAATATCTTCTGCAGCATTTCGGGTCCAGTACTTTCCTGAAAGACAAAATGGCTGCAACTTTGGCATTACAAGTCCCATTCCTGAACCCTTATACCACCCTGCCACCTTATTTAAATTCAGTGAGACGCAGAGACGGGTGGCAGGACAGCTAGGAATAGTAATAAAGGGTCACGCCTGACGCCGAACGGTTCTTAGCAGGCTCAGCGTACGTATCCCAGCATGCCTCTGTCTCTGGTAGTACTGTATGTTGCTTCAAGACATTCCCCAAATGCAATATTAGTGGAATGTTATAGAGGGGAAATATATAGCAAACAACAACAACAAGTGCACTGTAACCTGAAGACACAGAGTCCTTTAAATGTTTTTTTTTTTTTTTTTTTTTTTTTACTTCTGCACCTCCAAATAAATTTTTTTTGTTTTTGTTTTTAAGAATCATCCAAGCATCTCCTGCAGTTGAAAAACTGGAAAATGGAGGCAAAGAGCAGCAGGCGAACAATGCACAGGAAACTCACTCAAAGTCCTGTGATGTCATCACAGAAGCCATGATGAGTTCCTTCCTTCCTTCCACAGTAACCATAACTGCATTTAATGGTATGCCCGCCAAAAAAAAAAAAAAAAAAAAAAAAAAAAAAAAAAATTACATTTTTGGATGTTCAGGGTATCGCAATGTGTCAAGGACAATGACGAGATCTCTCCAGAGCGCTGGCTTGCATTCAAACAGCAGCCGCCAGCCACCCCTCGCACGGCAGAAAACGGCTCTCAGAGGCCGGCGATTCCACCGCGGTGTGCCGACAGATTAAGACCGACGCCTTTTCTCCACGGCCTTCCTTTGTGCAGGCACTAAATTTAATTTGCCGTTTCAGGCCTGTTCCGTCGCCCCCTTCAAAGGATCGGAGAGTGCAAAGCGCCTTCCGTCTCACCTGCCCCCCAGACGCTGCTCTAAGGTTCTGAGGAGGCGGGGGCCAGGGGTGGGGTGAGGGGGGGGGGGGTTGCCCTACAGATCAGAGGGAGAACAGAGAGAAGGGGGCAGGTAAAAGGTTGGGGGGGGGGGGAGATTGGGAGAACACTAATTCCGCTCTGGTTGGTTGGTTGGTGTACGCCAACGCTACGATGGCAGCAGATCCAAGCGTGCAAGCTTTCCGAGCCGACAGGCATGTCACGCAAGTACACACCACCCGCCAGAAACGCGCAAGATTGAGACATCCGTGACCCAACGGCTTAACGTGCCCAACCGGAAAGAGCCAAGAATGGTAAACGGACTGCATTTATATAGCGCTTTTATCCAAAGCGCTTTACAGTCGATGCCTCTCATTCACCAGAGCAGTTAGGGGTTAGGTGTCTTGCTCAGGGACACTTCGACACGCCCAGGGCGGGGAATGAACCGGCAACCCACCGACTGCCAGACAAACGCTCTTACCTCCTGAGCTATGTCTCCCCCAAGAGTAACCGCTCGGTTTTTAGAAATGCATGACATCACAGTCACAGATGACAATCGGACAGTGCCAGAGCAGACTGTGGCCGCAATGTGCACTTGGTAATTTTCATTGCCCAGGGACAGGAAGGGTCCTTCGGTTAGGGGGTCTGTGTTAAATCCTTCTCTAGCGACCCCTGCTGGCCGATCAAGGTGCTCCAGGGTCTGCTTGCCTAAACTGCACCTTGGCTGCGGTATGAAGAGAAGCAGGGAGGCTTCTGGACAAACTGGACATTCCAAATCTTGGAGGGAATTGGCGCTTTGTTTTTTTTATATAAAATTTGGCACAAATGAACAAATTTAGCAGACAAAATGCCTCTACTGGGGTTGTCTTCCTGAATATATAAGAGTGGTGGTGGGCATGGTAACAGGGTTCTGTGAGAGTGGTGGTGGTTATAGTAACGGTTCTGTGAAAGGTTGTGGTCATGGTAACAGGGTTCTGTGAGAGGTTGTGGTCATGGTAACAGGGTTCTGTGAGAGGTTGTGGTCATGGTAACAGGGTTCTGGAGAGTGGTGGTGGTTATGGTAACAGGGTTCTGAGAGAGTGGTGGTGGTTATGGTAACAAGGTTCTGGAGAGTGGTAGTGGTTATGGTAACAGGGTTCTGTGAGAGTGGTTGGGGTCATGGTAACAGGGTTCTGTGAGAGAGGTTGTTGTTATGGTAACAGGGTTCTGTGAGAGTGGTGGTGGTTATGGTAACAGGGTTCTGTGAGAGTGATTGGGGTCATGGTAACAGGGTTCTGTGAGAGTGATTGGGGTCATGGTAACAGGGTTCTGTGAGAGTGGTGGTGGTTATGGTAACAGGGTTCTGTGAGAGTGATTGGGGTCATGGTAACAGGGTTCTGTGAGAGAGGTTGTTGTTATGGTAACAGGGTTCTGTGAGAGAGGTTGTGGTCATGGTAACAGGGTTCTGGAGAGTGGTGGTGGTTATGGTAACAGGGTTCTGAGAGAGTGGTGGTGGTTATGGTAACAAGGTTCTGGAGAGTGGTAGTGGTTATGGTAACAGGGTTCTGTGAGAGTGGTTGGGGTCATGGTAACAGGGTTCTGTGAGAGAGGTTGTTGTTATGGTAACAGGGTTCTGTGGGAGTGGTTGGGGTCATTTTCGCGTGGGGCTCTAGACGAGCACAGCATGCAGCCACAGTCACGGTCGCCTTGTCAGAGTGGTCGTGGCAACGCTGGCTCTGCCCCAGGCCCCCGATGCAAGAGCCCATATTCTCAACCATCTGACGTCCTCTAGTGGCGAGAGCAGCGTGACAGGCCCCCCCCCCCCCCCCCCGACTCTCATCCTCCAGCCCCCCGCCGTCAGCCAACCGCAGAGCCGTACGCGAGTCACGGTGCCGCAGAGCACTACAGACTCGCTCTAATGGGGGGGGGGGTTAGGGTTAGGGGGGAGGAGGAATACCAGCCGCTAATGCAGCACCTGAGGAACACGGGCACCTGAACTGTGATTACTCAAGCACTAAAAATAGTGTGTGTGCGCGCGCACGAGAGAGAGTGTGTGTGTGTGTATGCATGTGTGTGACAGTGTGTGAGAGCGTGTGTGTGTGGGTGAGTGTGAATGAGACAGAACGAGAGAGAGAGAGAGTATGATATACTAGAGAAAAAAGATGACGTATTTCAAAGCTGGCCTTTCCCCAACTACATTTATGACGTGGGCCTGGTTTTAAAATTAAACCAGGACACCTCAGCCCTGCCCACAATTACAATCCTCGTACATGGATTTGGCAAAAAAAGACTGACCACTGATTCATACCAAAGTGTCAATCATTGTCTGCATAATGTATGAATATACCTGTAAAGAAAATTTCAGACAGTCATCAAATGGACTGCATTTATATAGCGCTTTTATCCAAAGCGCTTTACAATTGATGGCTCTCCTTCGCCAGAGCAGTTAGGGATGAGGTGTCTTGCTCAAGGACACTTAGACACGCCCAGGGCGGGGTTTGAACCGGCAACCCTCCGACTGCCAGACAATCGGTCTTACCTCCTGAGCTGTCTCATCAGGATTCTGTGTGTGATTATTCCACTCCATTACACTGCTAAGTCGACCCGAAGACTGACAGAACAATTAAAAAATAATAATTATTATTTATGGTGTCATCCTCAATCTTAAAACACACAAAACAGTCAAAACCCTGCACCGAGCAGACAAACGAGCAGCTTTTCGAGCAGTCAATATCTTTCTTGCTGGATTCAACAATTATCACTTAAATTAAACATTTTACAACAGAAGAAAGGTCAACTTGAAGCTTCAAGTGGGCCTTAAAGATCATTAACCAACCGAGTCAGTCCGATTAAATGCTGCTATTTTTTCATAGAAAGAACCATCTGTGTTGAGCACACACTGTACTCCCTGACCAAAATTTCACCCCTGGCAGCAAATGGATTGCATTTTATTGCAAAGACACCAATCATCAAATCTAGCAGCATGAGAAAGACTAATGTCAACAGGTTAATACGTATTTTTACAGGAACGTCATTAAAAAAAATAAATTAAAAAAAATACCAGAAATCACAAATTGACCCATCCATCCATCCATTATCTTTATCTAAACCCACTAATTCATGTCCAGGGTCATGGGGGTGGAGGAGGTGGGTGGGGCTGGAGCCTATCCCAGCATGCACTGGGCGCGAGGCAGGCATACGCTGTGGACTGTTTGTCCGTCCATAGCAGGGCACACTCCTTGTTCACCCACAAACTAATACCCATACCCAACCCCCCCCCCCCCCCCCCCCCCCAAAATGACCAGTCAAAAAAATATTCAAGGGGATGAGGAGGGCTAAGAGTGTTCCAGAATGTTACAGATAAGCGGATCTTTAAGAAATGCTCTAGTGACCATGGCCAGTATGGCCGCCTTTCCACGTTGCCAAAATGAACACGCACAGCATGCCTATTCACGGATCTGAGTTAGTGTGACAGAGCTTAGGAGTCCAACAGGGACCACATTTCTAAACTATTAGAACTGAAAAAAAGATTCCGTTTACACAGAAGTTTTTGCAACATATGAGATGAAACATGGCAGGCCAGAAAACCCTGAGTGAGTGAGTGGATCTCTGTTACTGCAAATTACCCATGAAATGCCCAGGGTTTCTGAACTACCTGGTAATTATAACATAAAAACACATTTTATATGAACAGGTACACAAATTCCCCAGAGAAAGGTGCATTGCTTCAACAGAAGCCTAAATATATATTCAGACAAACAGATGGGAATTTAACAAACAGTCTCAATAGAGTCAGCAGGTGCGACCAATACTTGTTCTCACCGAATGAAAAGATGACAGTCTGAATGGCTACATGAATTGGACTGCCATAAAACTGCAGCCAATATGGTGGGCTATTAGACATTCATCAAGATGCTTGATCTTTCAAATTCAAGCGAAAACTTGCTACTTACAAGTGATAGGCACCCACATAATGGACACTTTTCTCAGAATGTTTTGCAGCCATTTTGTCATATACTTTCTTTTATATTATTTCCAAATATATTGCCAAGTTTAAAATGTTAAATTTCTTTGTCGAAAAGGCTACTTCCTCACAATAGAATTCAGCCAGTTTAAGAATATTCAATGAGGGTCAATAAAACCCGGCATTTCATAGACTGGGCCTCAAACAGCGATTTTATTTTATTAATGTTATTTTATTACCCGCCTTCTAACATGAGCTCAGTAAATGAAGAAGCAGACACACCACATAACTCTCCAGGAATAACACTCCGTGAATATTTTGAAACCGCAATGCTCTGCAATGGAAGGAGACGACAGGACTAATTCCCCCGTTAGTCAGACCGCTGTACCGTAATGATCAGATTACTCTCAGGTGTCTGTCATATGTGGGTAACGAGACACTTTAATCCTCTGGCATAGATGGTTGTCATCGAGATACTGCAGACCGTCATGGCAACCACTCTGGCAACGACTCATGAATAAATAAGTTACACGTTCAATCTACTATTAATGCAGACAGCGCAACTGAACAAAACCTCCTTGCTTCTTCCTTTCAAGTCATATTATGATGGCAAATATGTAACATACGTACGTGCGTATAGATTTATTAAGTACATAAATGCGTACGAACACGTATATAAATACAAGACAGAATGGGTACGCTGTCTAACGTCGGTTTTAAAAGTCGTTTCTCAGCGAGGCAGCTGTCAGGGTTTTGATGCTCTTTAAGTTGCTATCGTTACAACAGGCTCCGCTTCACTGACAAATTGCACGAGCCAGCTTTTCAGTCACGTTCACAAAGGGATATGCTTGCAGTGTACCCTACTATAGAGTGGGCAAAAATGTAAACTGTAAATGCAGCTATTTAAAATACAGCAATGCGAATATTCCGATTAATTATCTACCACAGAGATATGTTCGCTGCCATCTTTAAACAGAAGATCAAACATGAAACAGGACGCAGTAATGGATTCCACTACGATAGCAAAACATCTTCCTGAACAATTATAGTGTCATTGGTCAGAATAGGGTATGTACATGTAACGTGTAAACAAGGCGGAAGAAATACAAATATTCAAAACAGACACTGCATCGCTGTTACTGCAAATACTTGCATAACGGTTTGGCTTTTTCTTATTGAGATGACCAAGCCGAACACTGAAAACGACCATTGTCACCCCCTCCCCTCCCCTCCCTCCCCCTTCTGTTAAACATTAATATTGCAAAACTAAAACAAAACACCCTTGTGTCCGCGAGGAAAAGAAGTTCAAGATGAATTGGCCAGGTTGAAACCTTGCGAGGGGGAAAAAAAAAAACAAACAAAAACAGTTGATACAGTCACATGCTGCCACCTAGTGTTTCATAGGCTACATTGCAATAAACACTTAATATGGACTCGACTAATGCCCAATTAGTGTTGTTTGGCCAAGGTAAAAGGACCATTTCCCCATAATTTACTGCTTTATCACGAGGATATCGGCAATCCTCTAATCTCATCGTTTTACGTAATCGATAACGTCTTGCAGATTGCCGAAGTAATGGAGGAATTTGGCCTTGTATTAGAAAGACCAGGGTCCCAGAAGTGCCGTAAAATGAACATTTTCATTCATTCATTTGCGGATATTAGTATTCAGAACATCCTCCATTAAACATATTTGAAATGGTTTGGTGCATATTGATATATTTGACGAAGGAGCTTGATTCTTTATTTTAGTACGTTGAGAGGGTCATTTAAGTTTCTCCAGTGACACGCGTGTATGGATTGTAAATTCTGCTCAATATACTTTGATCCATGATCAATTCTTGATTTACTTGAATAAGCCAGAGTCGAAGGGGTGTAGGTTTCAAGGAACGATGACCACATAAGAGACTCCACTAAGACCTGCAATTGACCCGAATCCATGGAATAACATACATGATAACATTGCCATCACAAATTAAGTCTGTGGTCAGCAGGTACAAATACAAACTCTTAGCCATAGCTGCTTACAGTGAAAGCTTTATTAATGTTGTTCATTACTTGGGCAAATTTGCCCGATGATGGAACGTAAGGTTGTTCCTGCAACTCGAATGCAATGCCAAAGCATTCTGAATAAAGGGTTCACTTGCCCTAAACCATGTATAGGCCTAATTTTCAGCAAACAATTCACGGTAAAATGAGTTTAAATGGTAAATGGTAAATGGACTGCATTTATATAGCGCTTTTATCCAAAGCACTTTACAATTGATGCCTCTCATTCACCCATTCACACACACACACCAACGGTGAAAGGCTGCCATGCAAGGTACCAGTTTAGTTTGACTGGCTAGTTTTCTGAAAAGATTCGTGTCAATAAATGGTCACGCCACACCACAGCGACAAAATATTTATATCAACGAGAAATTACCCAGGAGCTGCGAACCTTCGTAAATACAAGTGTGGCCCTGAACCTCCTGTAGCACAACGCCGGCTCACGTTCCCAGCAGACTCTGCACTATTAGCGCCCTCTACTGTTCACAAATCAGATTACACACATACGTTCCGAGCTATTTTAACCCCTCTCCCTTAACGTCAGTTTGGCCAGTATAAAGTTTATATACTGCATACTATCATATATATATATATATAGACAGAGAGAAATGAAGAGGTTGGGTCTTTGAGCTCACTGGTTTTCGGGAAGTCACATTTGCTTTCAATGTAAATGAAGAGGTGGGGGAAACACATACAATCAGGAGATCTAAAGTGCTATTAGAGTAATACACTGGCTAGCTAATGCAGGCTTAGTTTTGAAATGATTTTTGATTAACATACATTTGTACCAAAGTACCCTTTCCTGTCCAATACGCAAAATTAACAATATATGGTGTCGTCAGCTCACATTCCAAATAGATAAACACATTGCTTTCCTCTCAGACTGCAGGTTAGCTTGAAAATTATTGAAAAACTTCAGCTCGAAAAACTGCATACAGGCTGTCTGGACGAGAGTGTTAGGAAGAATCATTATTTTAGGTCAGACTGCTGAATATCGGCAAACTTTGCCAGACAGAACTGAAAAGAAATTGCGGTTTCGAGAAATCCCACAGATCTATGATATAGGCCAACACAAGACGCCAGACTAGCTAGACCGATGCTCTGCTTGCACCGATTAGCTTGATGAAATTAGGTTTCTTACACCTGTTGGAATTTGTTTTAATTTCATAATTTTTAAACACTGAGGGCGCGTACATATAAAACTGACCAGCTTCCATCATAAGATGTTACTGAATATTGATGGTAAGTCAAAGGTGCGTAAAATGTCTCCACCCCAACCACATAGCCTTCGGACCCAATCACAGGACCAGGCTGCACTCAAAAGGGAGAATGTATTCTGTTCCCAGTCTGTGAAACGCACTTCCTGAGATCACATGAAACCGTTCCAGCCTCTCACATCATTTAAGACTGGCGTAAACGCGTACCTCATCTCCATCCGGCCTTCGGCAGCAGAAGATATGCGACGCGCTTGTTTGTCTTCCGTGTGTTTATGAAGAGTGCTTAAACACGTAGTACACTTTCACCGTCGCCTGTTTTATCACGCACAGTTTCCTCCGTTCGTTGTATAGCCCTTTTTGGAACCGTGTTAACGAAAGGGGCGCTCATAAACGACATGCATTATCAAACAATGAAGAGCATTCGTGTCCGCTCCAATCTAAAGAAGGGGAAGTGCTTAACTCTGGGTCCGGAATGGTGCGGTGTCTGCTTGATTTCGTTTTCACCTTTCAAACCAGGTGAGGCGAGTTTGCTGCGTGATCAACTGCATTAATTAACCAATTAAAGGCCGAGGAGCGGTGAACACGAGCAGAGTCGACAGCTCGTCGGGATGAGGGCTGCAGGCCCCCATAAAGTCAAAACAGACCTCATAACTAATATCAAATATTTAATGGGACCCTCTGATTTCACACTGGTAGCAGATGAGGTTACCAGGGTTCCATCGTATAAAAAAACACTAGTTTGCATTTACCTGTCAAAATTAATATGAAAGGCTGTAATCACGAAACTGGACTACTGACCCGAGCGGTTAACAAACAGCACATATGATGTATCGTGATTTCGGCAACTGGTGAATAGCTTTGTTGCACTGGATAACCAAGGGTGAAAACAGAAAATTGGTTATCACTAAATAGTATGGTTATTTCAATTTATACGCTTTTTACTGTGCATTAATAAACTATGGCTTTCCTTGAGATGCATTTTCAGTACGGTGTGGTTTCGGGAAATCCCACTGTTTTGAAGGATTTGTTCATGATGAAGTTGGGCGCCAAATAAAAATGGTGTACCTGCCTCGTACCTAACGGCGCAGTCCTCTTTTCCGACCCGGACTTTAAAGGCACAAACCTTACGTACAGTACGACTTTGTTTTGCAGGATTTTCCATAACGTCTGTAACCAGCAGTCTAAATGAGGAAGCAAATGACCTCGTCCAGTTTCACTAATCTGTTTACCCCGCGACTTGTGGGCGGCGGTCTTAGATTGCTATGAAAAAGAAAAAGAAAAAAAACTTTTGGAAACGGGCGAGCACTTCCGTGAACATCACTCGTATTGTTTCCAGCGGGCTCGTTTCCTCTCTTGCACGATTTTTTCTTTTTTTTTTTGGCGTATCAAACCCTACCTATGTGGCGTACATAATTACGCACCACCCAAGGACGCGTCAAATTGTATCCACTTTTAACACCATTACACTTCACCTGTTTGACAACAGTGGCTTGGTGGTGGAACTCTGCAATAAACCCTACAAATACACAGCGATAGGCTACACAATCGCTTCGACCCCGTAGTTACTTCATTGTGCTAAAAATATAATCAGCACTCTCATCTCTGGGACTGAGATCGAACATATACGCCGTTTGATTCATTATATTATGAATAAAATGTCATCGTTTCTTGTGGAAAAAAACACGGGCGGGCAGTTCCGCACTGTAGTCAGAAGCCGCATCCACTTCAAACGTTAGCGTTATTTCTGTAACGTGTGGGTGTATTTGCGGCTCACTCGCTGATCCCCCCCCCCCCGCACACATTTCTTTCTGGAAAGAAAAGAATACTGCAGTATGCTGCAGTGTTCGCAACACGTCTGTGGTCTAGCGTCAGAATTTACAGAGCTTTTAACCAACACGTCTGGGAACAAATGAGCTAAATCTCCTTCAGATTGTTTTATCCAATTGAACTTTATGATAAAGTGCACATTGTAGCTTTAACAGACATTGAAACGTTGTTAAGGGAAATTAACCCATTTGAATGAGATTGCAAATGAATGATATAGGCTACGAATATTTCAAGGAATGGATTGCAACTTTACGCGATCAAAATTGCAGCCATACACGTAGGCTATACACGATCATATTCAGTACGTATTACTAATTGGACTGCTTTGAAGAGTATGAAATCATTTCTCGAACTTTCATGTTACAGCTACGTTTATGTACGACTTCACCGACCAAATTTGACGCGGACTTTTCTGTATAGATTTAATAAAACTTCCAGAATTCATGAGTGCGTAAAAAACCCCAGAAGCAATGGCTGGTCGGAAAACAACCGCTTCATACCTACATTTCTTTTCTTCGATAAAGTAAGGTATTATTTTACTTAGGGTGAATGCATGATGACTTTTATTTTATAAAGTAGTGCATTGAGTCTACCACAAACCCGGTGCCAACGTTCCCCAAATAACGAGGACCCTGGGACGGAAAAGGCGGTGTTTTTTGAATCTGCAGTTTTTTCTTTGTGGAGTAGCTCACCAAAGGCAATTCAAGGCAGAACTTGTCGAAAATGAAATTTGACACTTGTGGAAACAATTCTCGTGTCATTGTTGATATACTGCATAAAAGCTTTGATATCTTGTAAAATGTTTTGTGAGAAAGGGCTGGTGCTAGTTACTAATTGTACTAATAAACAAGTAATTTGGTATACGTGTTTCTATTGTAGATAGAACGTTAAATCGGTTAGCCTACATACAAATATTAAACTGGAAACGACACGGACGATGAATAGGCTATAGTGGTGTAATGCAGGAAACCAGTCGTAGTCGATGTGAAAAGTGATAGGCTAAGCGCATTAGCTACATCAAAAAGCCGTATTCGGTTGGAGAAACAGTTGTGAACAATGTTGTTAAATTCGCTGTCAACCCAAAATTGCACTTAGACTATCCGTGTCTTATGTAAAATATCCGTTCATATATGCGTTTAATAATTTAGACATGCGCAACAACGACAAAAATCTGAACAATATTCGGTCGTTAAAAAATAAAGTAAAAATAAATTTGTCGTAAAAGCAGTCATATAGAGATTGAGGTAAAGGAAGAAAGGGGGTAGAGCGGAGGCACAAAATGGAGTTTCAGCCATTTCATTAATCACTGATGGCGCCACCGCCTGAAAGCGCCGCGCGTCCATTTCCACCATGCCCCTCTCGGCTGCAACAGTGTAACAAAGACAGTTTGTTGTTCCTCCATGACAGGACATGCGAAAGACGACTTCTCAGCATTGTGAAATGGCGGACCGAGGTGGAGACAAGGGCAGTGAAATCTGACACTGCGCGTTTGTTGCAGCCTCAAAGCTAAAGCTAAGACGCGGAACGCCATCCAGAACTGGATCGGGACTGCTGCTGGTTAGACGAGAGCTTTGACTGTGTCTTGTGCGGTTCCCGAATAGTTTTCTTGCTGGTCCATTTTTTCTGCAATGTTTTGACCACCCTCGACATACGACTCGGGAGCTGCTTAAATAAATATATACACTTAAGTGGCCATTTTATTAGGTACATCGGCTTTATAACGCAAATAGCATGCTCCTCAAGACATGTGCCTGCAACTCGAAAGATAGAGCATGCGTGGAATGACTGGAGTTTGTTTTGATATTAACAGGTTCATAACAATTTGTGTTTATGGCAGTGTGGTGTGTTAATTGGCAATTGTACAGTACCAGGAAATGCTGCGATACTCTGCATGGTTTGGAGTGAGTAAAGAGTTATACTTACAGATGAACTCACTGACCAATTATTGATACTGAGAATAATACAATGCAGACGTGGTGAAGTGGTTTGTTTGTTGTTCGACCAAACAGTATAACAGGGCAAGATGCTCAATCTGAGCAACTTTAACCGTGGTATGATTGATTGTTGATGCCAGGTGTGGTGGTTCCAGCATCTCATCAACAGCTGACCTTACTCTCGGTCACTACATATCTCTAGAGTTCACAGAGAATGGTGCGATAAACGAAAAAAGAAAAACAAAAAAAGTATCCAGTGCGCAGCAGTTCTGTGGGTGAAAAGAACACCTTGTTAAAGAGAGAGCTCGGAGGGGAGGACGGGCAGACTTGTTCAAGCTAACAGGGAAGGCCACAGATGCTGAAATGACTGATGTTTACAGCAGTGGTGTGCAGAAGGGCATCTCTGAAAGCACGGGGGGGCCTCAAACGTTGAAGCGGATTGGGCCACAGCGGCAGAAGACCAATGCCGTGTTTCACGCCTGCCGGCTAAGAACAAGTGTGTCGGCACTTGATCACCAGAACTCGATGACTCGACGAAGACTGGAAAAACATGGCCCGGTCTGGCGAATCTCAGTTTGTGCCGCGACAGGCAGACGGTTGGGTCAGAGCTGGTCGTAAACAGCACGAATCCGTGGGTACGTCCTGCCTTGTGTCAACGGTGCTGTTGCTGGTGGTGTAATGGCACGGGGAATGTTTTCTTGGCACACCTCAGGCCGCTTACTACCAGTTTGGGCATCATGTGACTGGCACAGCATACCTAAGCATTGTTGCCGATCGTGTGCACCCCTTTATGGCCTCAGTCTATCCTTTTTCAAATCGACACTTCCAGCAGGACAATGCGCCACGTCACAAAGCACGCATCATCGTTAAGCTGGTTCCATGAACATGACACTGACTTCAGTTCACTCCAATGGCCTGCGCAGTCCACAGGTCTCAATCCAGTAGAGCACCTTTGGGATGAGGGGGAGCTCAGGAGGTTCGCGGTATAAACGTGTCGCCAAAAAAACTTGCAGGAACTGTGTTGATGCTACAGCGTCAGCGTTGATCAAAATTCATAAAGAATATCTCCAGCACCCTTGTTGAATCCATGCCACAAATTCAGGCTATTCTAGAGGCAAAAAGGGGGTCCTACCTGGTACTAGACAAACCAGAGGCATTATCGTGTTATAAATACTCCCTGAGCTTCGTGCGCCATTAGTGCTTTTAGCCTTTTTTTTTTTTTTTTGGAGGGAAAACTGGGTTGGTGTTGACACCCTGCCGTAGGACAGGAGAGGCGGCCGGTCTCACTGCTGTGGGGCCCGTTAGGTTAAACATTGTTTTTACGACAAGATTTGCGGATTACAGAAGGGACAGAGAGAGAGAGAAGGGAGATAGCGACACAGCTAACACACATACGCAAAAAAATTGTCCTCACAATGCTGCTGCAATGTAGTGGCAGAGTTTTTTAAAAAACACTGACCAAACGTTCCAGTAACACTGAGAGAACGTTTTAGCTGTTAGCTGGGAAGGAAACTAAAGGGAGACGCCCATAAAAAAATAAAAAAAACTTAACAGCGTAGGCTAAGCCAACCCAAGGCCTAGTTCTGGGCGCGCAGACGGAGAGTGGGAGGACTAGGAATGCAAATGAAAGTTGTGGTCCGGCTCATGTCCATACAAGTCCTGTTCCTCGCGCTTTCCCAAGAAATTCGGCATTCCAGACTTTCCTAAAAATGTGAGCTTTCCGTGAATCCAGGGGAGGCTCCTTCCCTCTGGTCTTTTTTTTGCGGCGAACGGTTTCTCTTCGCGTGTGAAACGCACGGTTTTTCGCGCGTGGGGAAACCCGTTGTCCTCACGCAATCCAATCCAATCGAAGTTTCTTTAAGTCTAATCACGATTGGTCGATGTCGTTTGTTCATTTTTGCAAGCGAGTGCGATGTAAGGCTGTCTGTCCCGTGTCTGTTCAAAACAGGAAATGGCTCTTAATCTGATAACGGTAACAAAAAACTAATACTGTGATACTGCTCGGTTCATATCACTAAAACATTTCATTAGTACTACTAAATGGACTATTCTCCTGAATGCGGTAGACTGCCTATTTTAAAGTGCCTGCAGGACAAAAATATATCCCATAAAACGACTGGGGAATACCCGCCCAAAAACTGTGAAGGTTATTGTCATAACCAAACTATGTTAAGAGACTCATTAATCATGACTTGCTTCAAACCATACATTTTTATCTCTCTTGTACAGAATGCCAAAGTCGCGTTTAGATTTCAGTTATTCGACTAAACTGCACCTGTGCACCTTGGCATTTCCTCCGGGCTAACAAAGCCCTCATCTGTACCCGGAGAAACACAGAATATGCCTGATTTTGGCAGATGTTGGCAGAACGTAGCTTCCACATGATTTTTCTTGGTGCCCGGTATGTGCCCACAGCACGTATGGCCTCCAACTCCTGTTGCTGCAAGGCATTCAGGGTAACTGCCAGCAAACGCTTTCCACCTATTGTGATATTAAAAATAACCGCCGCATCACGTCACGTCCCATTGGTGGAAGCTAGCTTCTATAAATAACGGCTGTGTGGGGGGGGGGGGGGGGGGGGGGGGGGGGGGTGCGAGCGGGGATTTCTGGTCGAGGACCCAACCCAGCGCTGATTGAGATGAGTAGGTGGAAAAGCAGTTTTTATTTTTTTTTTCATTTTGGCCCAGTTCCCCCCCCCTCAGCCCCCCCCCCCCACTGGTCATTAGTCACCTCCTTAGAGTAAACAGTTATTCCCAAGTTAATTTTTTTGTTGTTGCCACTGTGGGGCGTCGGACAGCTCCCTGCAGCCCCTCCCTTTTCTCGGTCCCAATACCATACATGGTCTTGGTTGAGGGAAAGAGAGAAACGGAGGAGGGAGGCTGGTTTTTTTTTTTTTTTTTTTTGAAAGTAGCAGGAAGAAAATGGAAGGTTTGAAATGCAATGAGAGAGAGAGAGAGAGGAGGGCCCCTTTTAATGTTTGTCTTTGCAGTACAGGAAGGGCTTTCCTCCTCCCTCCCACCCTCCCTCCCTCCCTCTCTCTCTCACTCTCTCCCCTCCCTTCATTTTACTTTTTTTGTGCATCAGTATTGGGGATTTGTGGAATCTTTCTTATTATTATTATTATTATTAATGAAGGTAAGTGAAAAAGTAAAAAAATTTTCTCTCCCCTCCCCCCCCCCCCTCTCTGTCTGCCACTGCCGGTAGGTTAGCACTGATAAGCTTTTAGGTTTCTATTGGAGAGGTACAGAGGGCTGGAAACCTAGGAGTTTGAGTGAGCTACCGGTCGGATGCTATTTACAAATCAAGCAGCAGAGCTATGACCTTAAAATACAATGGAAGGCCCGAGAGTGTGTTTGATAAAGCCTTCAAACAAGTCATTCCTGGGATGTTACTGGCTTGCATGAAATAGCAGTGTGTGCGTGTGCGTGGGTGTGTGCGTGTGTGCGCGTGCGTGTGCATATGTATGTGTGTGCGCTTGTGTGTGTGTGTGCGTGCGCATGTGTGTATGCATGTGTCTGCGCATGTGTGTATGCATGAGTGTGTGTGTGTCTGCACATGTGTGTGTGTGTCTGCGCATGTGTGTATGCATGTGTGTGTGTGTGTCTGCGCATGTGTGTATGCATGTGTGTGTGTGTGTCTGCGTATGTGTGTGTGTGTGTTGTAACGCAGCAAGAGGATGGCCAGCTGGGGGAAAGTGTGACATGCGCGATATTTCTGAGAAGCGCACAGAAAATCCCCATTCCCATTGGGGGAATTCAACGGGCTCTGGAGCAGCGAACGGAAAAATAAAAACAAACAAACGGAAACAAAGCATACAGAGAGGGACTGAACTTGCGGTGGTGTAGTATAATGGGTAAGGAACTGGGCTTGTAACCGAAAGGTCACAGGTTCTATTCCCGGGTAGGACACTGCCGTGAGCAAGGTACTTAACTTGCATTGCTTCGGTATATATCCAGCTGTATAAAGGGATGCAATTTAAATGCTGTGTAAAAACGTTGTGTAAGTCTCTCTGGATAATGTAAATATCTCTGTAATGTAATGTAATGTACTGTAAAAAAAAAAATGTAAAAACATAATCAAGGGAAAAGAGTGGGCAGGAGGCAGGCCATGGTCAGGGCACAAAGGGGCTACTCACACTGGCAATACAGTAGGCTTGGCGTCGGGCAGTGTGTCAAACAATGGTCACTCCAAAAAAGCTCAAACTCTCCAAGCTCTCATTAAGCGAAAAAGCAGCTCCTTACTGTCACACCTCCCAGTGCCAGCTTCTCTTATGGTCCGTTGACGAGCGGTAATCCTGGACGGACCGGTGTACCCAGTGAGGATGTGGCGGCCATTTTCAATTGTGAAAGGGGGTGGAGCCAGCGATGTGGAATATATGGACATCTTCCACCTCTGCTCCCCTTGGTCCCAATTACACCTGTCTTTATCTATGGCCTTCTTGAAACATAGTTTTTTGGGGTTTTTTTTTTTTTTAAACGTTCCACTAACCAGTCAGATTTAGGGTGCATAGTTGACACACAACAGGTGGCACAAGTCTTTCATAATTTGGGATGTAAATGGACTGCATTTATACAGCACTTTTATCCAAAGCGCTTTACAATTGATGCCTGTCATTCGCCAGAGCAGTTAGGGGTTAGGTGTCTTGCTCAAGGACACTTCGATACGCCCAGGGCGGGGTTTGAACCGTCAACCCTCCGACTGCCAGACAATCGGTCTTACCTCCTGAGCTATGTCGCCCTACATGTAAAGGATGGGGGGGGGGGGGGGGGGGGGGGGGGGATCCCCTGATCTGTTAAAATCTCCTTCAGGTTCCTCGCTTGGCTGAACATCAGAAAAAACAACTTACTCGCAGTTGTGATGCGCACAATATTACCAAGAACCACACGAACGAAACCGAAGAATGCACACGGCATTACTTTTTTGTGTTTGTTTAAGCTGCTGGGAGTTGTTGTCTTCAGGAATTCATTAAGAGGTGCTCGTTCATTTGCAGCCTTGGCCATTTAATTAGTTTGTAGTGCCATTTGTTAACCCCCTCCATGCCATCAATAAAAAGCCAAAGAGTCCAATTAACAGGACAAATAGCCCCTGGTCTCTCTGAGCCCGTCAGGTAAATGGATTGGCTAGAGCACTCAAATGTCAGAGCAAACACAAGCAGGTTTATCTGTGTAACGGAGAACAGGGTAGGCATTTGGATTGCAGTGAGCACCATCAATTTGAATGCCATCAGTGATGTCATCGTGCACTGATAAATTTTCGAAAGGATCTTGACTACAGAGATTTTGACACACACGCACATGCTCACACATACACATGCGTACACATACGGATATATATATATATAACACAGCAGAAGGAAGAATAAACATGAAAACATAAGAATATACTATGATGAGTATAGGCCATTCAGCGAGTCTCACCATTCACCAGTATGATTTACATTATGCTCACAGATTCTTGAGCTCATTGTTTTTGCCATTTTTGTAATTCGGAAATGCTCAAGCCCTGCTGGTGGCCATCTTAAATACACATTCTGTAATGTAAATATGAAAAATAGAGGAAGATACTGTCCACACACTGCAGTCAGAAGAGATCAAAATCAATTTGTTTTAGCAGCAATTTTTGATTTTGGTCTTTTTTTTTTAGACAGTGAGCAGATAGCATCTTCCTCTATTTAGAATTTTCTCCCGCTCCACACACCTGTTGCTCAAGGCGGCTTCATTATATGTTTGTAAAGTGCAACAATATTCATGCTTATTTTAAATATTTAAAAAAACAAAAAAACAATTCAGATATGTTTGGTAATTAAAGGCAACAATGTCATTGATTCCCATTCCAAGAAAAAAAACTGGCATAAGTTTGTGAACACAAGCATCTCCTCAAAAGGACATGCACATATTTTGTTTTGCTGTATATGTGATTAGAATGTCCTTATCTGAACATTCCAAAGCTGATGTAACTAGAAAGCAATGGAGTTCTAGAATACTGACAAATTTTGAGAATACATTCCAACCTACTCTTCAAAGAGGTTAAACCCAGAGAGAGAGCGAGAAAGAGAGAGCGAGAGAGAAAAAGAGAGAGAGTGAGAGAGAGAGAAAGAGAGAGGGTGTTGATATCCTGTTGTCGTTGACCCCGAGTCAGTGTCCTAGGATACAGATCTGAATGTGTGCACTGAAATGTTTTTGACAATGGGAGCAAAGTGAGACAATTTGGACCATGGTGTACAGCTTTCGAAACAATGGAGGAGGGTTTTTTTAAAGATATGTTATTTCAGCCCAGAAATCAGTCATGCGTCTCAGGAACATCTTCTCAGTCATAGAAATCAAAGCACCTGTTTCCTCTTTTAAAAACATTAAATTACCCTTTGATTTCCCCCCCAAAAATAACATTTATGCAAATATATAGCATTTTTTAATGTTCTGACTTGTGAGAAACTGAATATGAGACAGAAATTTATGTGTGGATTTCACTGTTCAACTAATGCAGGGTTACTTGACCCGCATTGCCCTGAGATACCCTGTATGGCCAAAAGTATTTGAACACCTGACACCCAACATCTCATCCAAAATTATCGGCATTAATATGGAGTTGGTCCACCCTTCGCTGCTATAACAACCGCCACTCTTCTGGGAAAGCTCTATACTAGAGGTTGGAACATTACTGCAGGGATTTGCTTCCATTCAACTATAAAAGCATTAGTGAGGTCAGGCACCTGATTGGGGAATTAGGCCTGGATTGCTTTTGGCTTTCCAACTGATCCCAAAGGTGTTGGGTGGGGTTGAGGTCAGGGCTGTGTGCAGGCCAGTCAAGTTATTCCACTCCAGTCTCAACAAAAACCATTTCTATATGGACCTTGCTGTGTGCCCAGGGTCATTGATATGCTGAAACAGGAAAGGGCCTTCTCTAAACTGTTGCCACAAAGCTGGAAGCACAGAACCATCTAGAATGTCATTACTGTACATTAAGGTTAGCCTTCACTGGAACTAAGGGGCCTAGCCCAAATCGTGAAAAACAGCCCAGACCAAGGGGTGTCCAGATACTTTTGGTCATGTATTGTATGATACGCTCTCTCAGAGGTTTGTCTTGTGCCATCGTGCAGGAGCAATAATCTAATCTTCCTTCGGCTGTCCTCTGCGGACGAGGTTCCTCTGACTGTACGTCGCTGTGATCCATTATTTGTGCCTGTATATTTCACTGACTAAATTAATACATTACCACTGGTCGATTTGGGATTCTGGAGGGGGACTTTTTTTCTGAACTCACTTTGGAGTTGTTTTTTTGCGGCTTGATGTTTTTAATTCATGTGCAATTTCACGGAGAGTTAAATAAACGATCTTTTAAATAAATAATCTTTGCCACGGTGAAAACCTATGAGTGAACAACACATTCTTCTCAGTGGGCCATCTCTGCGATCTAAAGGTGTCTGTATTTTAAAATACAGCGTAACCTGCTCCCATATCCATCCCGGATAACAATTACCTATCATCCGATGCATGTTTTTTTTCCCAGTAGCTGTTTGTCTGGCCATTACCATGCAGATGACAAACACTACGCTCATTTTTTATTTATTTGTTATGCAGATACTGTGATAACTTATCTTTTTTTTTTTTAAATATTAGGTCTTGTTAGGTGACATGGGGTGACGTGCTAGCGCAGCGATTAGCATTGTCGCCTCACAGCCAGAAGGCATCGAGTCTGAATCCTGGCCAAGGCCCCTCCTGCGTGGAGTTTGCACAGTCCAGAGACTGTGCATGTTGGGTTAACCGGAGATTCTAAATGGTCCTTGGGGTGTGAATGTGTGAGAGTGAATGGTGTGTGACCTGTCCAGGGTGTATTCCCGCCTTTCACCCAATGCACGCTGGGATACGTCCCCTGACCACGAGTAAGCAGTTTAGAAAATGGACGGGATGGAGGGATGATCGGCAACAACATTTGATTTTCACTGTCCTTTCTGTTGCTATCTTTTTAAGGGGTGAGACGATGCGTGTGGAACCGCGCAGGCTTGCAGAAAAGCAGAAGGCGTGCGAGCTTGTTTTTAACACGCTTGGGACCGCTGAGCCTGTGCCGCAGTGGCGACTCGTAAACAGAAACCGCTTCGGTTTGTCAGTCGCAAGACAGAAACCGTGACAACCGTGGAGGCGTCTGGCGCTTCACCTTTCGGGCCTTTCACTGTTTCCTGTGAAAGAGTGTGAGAAAGGAAGGCTGACAGAGAAATTAAAATCATCCATTTTACTTCCTTTTTTAGATTCTGAATTCTCTATCACACCATTTTAATTTAATATACTGTAAAAATGTAAGGCTTTTAGACCGATCATTTTAGACATTGTGGTACATACAGATGCATGCTTAAGGTCATTCTGCTACTTTCGGTTTGTTCCTGAGAAGAAGGGACAGAGAGAGAGAGAGAGAGAGAAAATAAAAAATAAAACGGCGGAGCAGGTGAAACAATTTTTTTTTTTTTTTCTTCTAACCTTTTTACAACCTTTGCACAAGTAAACCACTTTACATTGTAATACCTGGACCTGGACTGTTTAAATAAAAATGAAAAATTCAAACCTTGTCGTTCACCACAATACACCACATATTACTCTCAGACCAAACTTAAAACTCTCCTTCAGCATCCCCCTGTACAGTTATGCATTGTCAAGATCATTCATTCTTCCGAAGGGGGGGGGGGTGGGGGTGGGGGGGGGGGGGGGGGGGGGTGGGGGTGGGTAAGAGAGAGAGAGAGAGAGAGAGAGAAAGAACCGGTGAGAGCAAAAAGAATAGGGGGAGCAGGTAAGAAAGAAAGAGAGAAAGAGGAAGAGAAGAGAGAAAGATGGCACTGTGTAAAGCATAGCGTACACAAGTGTATACATTTCACGCTGTCATGTTAGGTTTGCCATGCTCCAGCGAATACACAAACAAAATTTAAAATGGGGAACGCTTCACAACCACACCGACCTGAGTTATGCTCCGCACTGTCCTTGGGACGGTATTTTAGTCATTGTTAAAACCCCCGCTCACTCATAAATTAGATTTATTATTACAGAAACGAAACGAATGATAACAGGAGGTAAATTACCGTGGAAACGTGGCCACGGTTTGTCCTGAATTTGCATAATTACAGTTCGCGTTGAATCAAAATAACCGCGGAAAGAAGCAACGGAAGAATAATTTACGTGGGCGGTATGTCATGTCCACTGATGGAAATTACACTGAAGAAAGACTACACACTAATTTAAGTTGTAAGTATAGGCACAGGCATGCGTAGGTGAGATTTAATGGTGACGAATAAAACACAGGTGACAAGAGTGTAATTGAAAGCTTTTGTCGGTTTTGTATCGCTTTTAAGGGACGTCCTGCAAGGCTGGCGCTAGCCTTTGAGGGGCCAGAAGCAAAATTTGATTTGGGTGCACCACCAAACCCAAACATTATAAATAATATATACATTTTAGAATAATTAGGGCGCCCCCTGGTGGTCATGAGAGCCTTAGGCAGTCGTTTACGTTGTTCATTGGGTCAAGTTGGCACTGCGTCCTCTGTTCTCTTCCAGAATCCCAATGATGCGAGAAGATATTAATTCAGCTACTGCTCAGTCCAGTGGGTTTATACAGAAGTGAGTCTGTCTCTTTTTTTAAAATGTATAACAGGAGTGCTTCCTCTCGGGCCTCTTGACTGGGCGGCTCTGCCACAATCAAAGCAAAAGCAAAAAAAAAACAGACTGAAGGACATGGGGTAGTGGCACTCAAAAAAAGAAAAAAAGAAACAAGACTTGCCAGACACTTGCTTCTATTTTTTATTTTTTATCAGAAGAAGAGAGAAGAAAAAAAAACACCACGGGCAGAACAAGAGCAGAAGACATTTCTCTTCTGTTTGCCCGCCTCATTTATAGTAACCAACTGCGCCATCAAGCCTGATTGTTTAAAAATATAGATGCATACGTGCCGCTAATCCGCAGTTTCGAGTTCAACATCGTGAGGGGTGCGGTCTTCAATGAGACGCAACACCATTGGACAGCACCTGTCTGTTAACACACGGCTGCTCGTGGTGATCCACCCTCCCCACCCCCCACTTCCTCCCCATACCACCCCCACCCCCCACGCCCCCCACCTCTGCCTGTTTGAACGGAAAAAAAAAGTGTTTTTCACTCTGGGTGGCTCAGTCAGTCAAACCTCCCGTTGGGGGAGTGCAGTTTGATGACTGAACGCTGGTGGTATGTGTGTCATTTTTTACGGCTTTGTTTTAATAGCGGGGGCCGTCTGTTGTTTTGTGGGATCGGGGGGGGGGGGGGGGGGGGGGGGTCAAAATGGAGGACGTATGGTCACCCTCTGCACTGTTGGCTTCGTCCGCACAGGGACAGAGAGAGCGGGGTTTTTACAGTACACCACCCAGGGATTCTCACATTACTCCTTCATACTCACAGGAACAGAGTATTTTACAGTACGCCACAATACTCACAGGAACAGAGAGCGGGTTTACAGTATGCCACCATACTCACAGGGACAGAGAGCGGGTTTTACAGTGTGCCACCATACTCACAGGGACAGAGGCAGTGTTTTACAGTAGGCCACATACTCACAGGAACAGAGAGAGGGTTTTACAGTATGCCACCATACTCACAGGAACAGAGGTAGTGTTTTACAGTAGGCCACATACTCACAGGAACAGAGACAGCGTTTTACAGTAGGCCACATACTCACAGGAACAGAGACAGCATTTTACAGTATGCTACGAGGGAATCTCAGACTACTCCTCCATACCCTCAGGCTACAGTTTGTTTTCACTGCGAGAGGCTCCCCTCACTCCCCCGTCGCCAGGCCTCCTGTAGTACTGCGTGCCGCGGCCTGTAATTTGGGAAAATGTCTGGCAGGTGAGCTCATGCGTTTCAGCTGCGCTGCTGCTTATTTAGGCATGGGGGGGGGGGGGTTAGGGCGGGGGACCGCAGCTCCAATGCAGGATGACTACCGAACTGGGAAGAAAAATTTGCTAATAAAAAATAAAATAAAAATGAACACATTAAAGAGATCATGTGTGATACAATACAGAATCTTTTTAAGTGAAGACTTCATCAGCCCAGGAAGCCTGCCCCAGCTTATTTGGAATGTTCACCTGTAGCGAAGGGTCATCTAAAAGTCTTTAAAAAAAAAGAGGGGGTTGAGGGGGGCTGGGAGGGGGTTGAAGAATTTAAGTGGCTGTGTTTAAAAATGTACAAGGGTGGCCTAAGGGCTAAGCAATTCTGTTCACCCAGAGAACACAAATATGCAAAATTGTTTCTCAGGCCTAAACGTTCACACGCTTTTAAGAGAAATATGCGCAGAATGAAGCAGACGGTTAACTCTAAATGTCATTCAAGGGGACGGTGTGCAGTTACACAGTACAGTTTCAGTACGCCAGTTTTACCTCCGGTCTGGATTCCTCTTTATCTGGATCAGAGATGGTCAATTCTTGTCCAGGAGATCTGGTGTGTACACAGATTTTGTTTCCACCAGTTACCCTGGTTAAATGCGCTAGCTGGCCGAACGTACCAACACTGGTTCACTCGTAGATTTGATCACGACGTTTCATATAGAGACACAAGAGCAGTCTTTGGCTGTCATTCATGCACTTATCAAGAAATGTAGCTAAAATGTCAGGTGACACAAGAAGTTGATATGAAAACCAGAAACAGACATAGCCCTCGTTGCCCACCTCTGATCTGGACCACTACAAAAGGGGAAAGAATCGAGGAAACCCAACTTGCGGGTTGCGGGTTCAACTCCCAGGAAGGGGCACTGCTGTTGCACCCTGAAGCAAGGCGCTGAACCCAAACTGCCCCAGTTTTTTTTTTTTTGTTTTACATTTTTTTAAAGGCAGCTGTATAAATGGATTGTATGCGAAGAATGTAAACTGTGCGAGTCGCCCCGCGTTAGCGTGTCGGCTAGCAGCCTTTAGCGGAAAACGGCGGAATGTTCCGCGGAAATGTTAACAAGTCGGCGGCGTGATGAGCGGCTGTAGGAAGACAGCCACACAACTGTGTGCAGGCACACGTGTGAAAGCGCGTTTTTTTCTTCTTCTTTTTTTTTAACGTGGAGGCATGTTACACAGGACCGGAATGTCGACGCAAACGTGCTGGCACTTGCGTTATCTGATGCGGCGGTGGACTGTTGAACTCTCAGTCCGTTGCTAAGAGGCTTTTGATTTTCATTTCGATGGTTGTCAACTTGGTTTTGGCGTTTTATCGTTTTTTAAAAATTGAAATCTGAGCTCTGCACTATCTCAGCATTTTTTTTTTTTGTATTTCGGAAACTCTACAAAAAATATTACGTAATACATTGCACAATGCACTTTAACACACTGAATAAGGAGGCCAGATCAATTGGTATTATACCAGAAATTGTGTGCTTGAAGAATTATGCAGCTATGCAAATTGTAACGCTTTTATACCAAAGTGGCCAACGATGGGTGCTTATTCACCCATATTGTCCCTACAGCAGGGGGCTTGGATAACCGGAGAAAATGACCGTTTCATTGGGAAGGTGCACTGAAACAACTGGGAACCAAATAGAAATTCCTTATGCGGACTCGGAAGCCCTTTGGCTGGCTGCTCGTACGCACGTTGGCTCCAGATTCATCATCTCCCAAACGTATTTTATGCGGCTTACAGTTTAAGTGTAGAAGTACGGGGTTTTTTCCTCCCTCTTATGCTCACAGCAGTATCCATCCGATTGTATTTTCACTTTTTTTTGTCCACTGACTACGGACGGGAGGAAATACTGTAAAATTCCACGGGGTGAGGTAGCAGACGATGACCTCATCCACGCTGACCTGTGGGGGTGGCCCGCTATGCGGTCATAAATAAACCCTCGCGCTGGCTTTATCACACCTCCGTGAGCTGGAAGAACACGCGGTACAGCCAAACGGTCGGAACAACAGGACAGCGTTCCATGTACCGCTTTTAAAAGTTTCCTTTGACAAAAAAAATAAAAGGTTATTCTCAGCATTTAACTGAAAATGCACCAGGAGTGCCTCAATATATGCAAATGTATCACTAAATTTATAACAAGTATATTTTTCAATGTATGAATGCGTTTTCTATATATGAAAAGGTTTCTACCACAATGGGTTCTTCAGATCATGAAACGAAAAGCACTATATAAACGCAATTATTACTATTTTTTAAATTATTATTGTAGTTACTATTATTATGCTATAAAATGCTAACAAATTCAATATCTGTCTATTAACTGGTAGGGGCAGGTTGATTGAAAGGTAGGCACCGGCTAATCAGATGCCAGCACAAGTAAGCATCTGCAATCACCTTAGTCATAACAAGGCATTCAAACGCATTCAGAATCAAAGGACGGTCATGTTTGCCGCAATGCCATCATTGGTTGGCGCAGAATCACACCCATTTCGCAAATGGCCAATTAGGAGATATTAATCAGGAATGCGTGACTGGATGAGCACTTCACAGGCCATTTGAGTCCATAGTCTCCTGCTCCATCCCTGTCAAAACACAAGGCTGTGCACACGATGAAGGGGGGCAATTAGGATAAGATCTGCCCCAAAGACAAAGTAAGACTGCCTCGCTGCCCAGGCCCAGCGAGCTGCGGAGATCGACTCTGACACCCGCCGTCCTTCAGCGCGACCTTGGGCGAGACCGCGTGTGACATAATCAACAATCTGTCACGACCTGGAATCGGCTGACTGTCACCTCCTCACACAGCTGCCAGGGGGGAGGAGGGGTGAGGGGGTGGGGGTGGGGGTGGGGGTTGAGGTTCCATTGGAACTCAATCAAACTGAAAAGCAAATTCAAACATCGTTCAAAATGCAATTCAATAATTTTTTAATGCATTTAACAGATGCTATTAGTCAGAGCAACTTATGCAGCTTGCATTCCTTTTCATTCACACCAATGTATACAGGTTGACTACTTTGTTATTGGGGTCCCAGCCCTACCTGGGAATGGAACCAACAACCTTACAGTTGCAAGCTACACTGCTACCCAGGAGAAACAAAAAAATCATGTGCAGAACATTATTTGCTTTTTCTTTCAAAAAAAGATTTAAATCAATAATCATAATAAAAAATAAAAAATTGTAATTTTTCTTAATCGAGTTAATTGCATTGGGATTGGTGTCCATACTCCAGTTTCCTCCCACAGTCCAAAGACATGCAGGTAGGCTAATTGGAGACTCTATATTGCCCATAGGTACGAGTGTGTGAGTGAATGGTGTGTGTGCCCTGTGACAGATTGGCGGCCTGTCCAGGGTGTATTCCTGCGTCTCGCCCCAATGCACACTGGGATAGGCTCCAGCACCCCCCCGTGACCCTGACCAGGTTAAACGGGTATAGATGATGGACGGATTGGTGTCCAGCCCCGGTGGTCTAAACTGTGAAGGAATTCGTTATGTGCTAGCGCAGGGCAAAGCTCAAATTCCCTCCAGCAGCAAAGCAAACGATTTCAATACGAGGCCAAAATATTTGTGACACAAACATCACCCAGACTAGCTCATTAAGCTTCAGCGGAGAGCTTTCTCGGCTCTTCCAACAGGACCCTCTTCTCTAAACCTGCTGTATCTGCGGCTGTTTATTTCGGGAGCTCGCGTTTGGGGGGGGGGGGGGGGGGGGGGGACATGTATGCTCGCTTTGTCGCGTGCGTCTGGAGCGGAGAAGCCCTTCTTACGACCACAACGGCACCAGCGCGTCGGAATCCTCAAACGCTCTCGTTTCGTGAGCGAGCGCGAGCGTTGCCGAGCGACGCCGTCTCGTCTCCACCGCTGGTGTCTCGCGGAAAGCATAGCGCAGGCCGGGCCCGCGTAGCGATCCTCAGCTGCTTTGGCTAATCCAGGGAGTGCCCCACAAACCCCCCCCCCACCCCCCAACCCCCATGGGGCCCATCCAACCCCTTCGCCAGCTGGCTGCCATAAAGACATACAGTGTGAGTCAGGGATCTCTGTGAACATGTGCTGTCCTGCACAGAATAACCCCGACCACCATCCCCCCCCACAACCCCCCACCCCCCACTGTTGGGATTCCACTGCGAACCCTGTCATCTTCCTCCATAAGTCAGGGCGGAGTCGAGGGCGGGTGAGGGGTGAGGTGGGGGGGGGGGGGGGGTGCTGACAGCTTAATGAGAAAGGAAGGGGGAGGGGTAACGCAGAGCAACAAGCCTCTCCATGCCCTCCCTCACCCCCCAAAAAAACAACTAAATAAATTAAGTAGCTGATCCAAAAGGAATCCCTAACCCAGTTATGTAGGTGGAGGCTCTGTAGGGAGGGTAGGACATAGCACTAGTATGTGTGTGTGTGTGTGTGTGTGTTGGGGGGGGGTTGGGGGAGCTGTCAAATTAATTTCAACTGAGTCAATTCAGAAAGTGAATGAAAATTAATTTCAATTTAATTCATGAAAGGAGGAAAACAATGGCTGAAGTGTTTTAAGGTGATTTTTAAAAGAAGTAATAATAATAATTTTAATCCACTTCTGCGAATTGACAGCATTGGAACAGAACTAGCCTTGGCAATGGAGTATGGAACCACTCTTCCATTCACCGCCTGTCAAAAAGCACAATGTTGGCCTTGGTGACACAATACAGGTGTTGGCGAGGCACTACAGGTGTTGGCAAGGTACTACAGGTGTTGGAACATTCACAAGTAAAGAAGCACAAGAGTACGCGCACAGAACAGGTCCGCTCTGTAACGATGTAACAATATCACCTCGCTTTGCTTCGATTGACAGCACCTTTTGT
This sequence comes from Anguilla anguilla, assembly GCF_013347855.1. Classification (NCBI taxonomy): domain Eukaryota; kingdom Metazoa; phylum Chordata; class Actinopteri; order Anguilliformes; family Anguillidae; genus Anguilla; species Anguilla anguilla. The sequence goes on along the minus strand of NC_049204.1, from coordinate 4,442,983 downwards.
CCTCTTTCACTCAGCCCAACCCCTGTGAACTATAAGGCCTATAATTAACAAAAGGTGACAAAATGGAAGGGGAAAAAAATTCCAGTACTACATCACCCATGATGCACTGGGGTTCTGTAGTCTTCTCCGCCTTATCAGGCTTTCAGCAGCAGAAGAGCCTGGGGGAGATACATTACACCCGACCGCGCCATGGAGAATCGCCCGCTCATGCAGTATTCATTAATTTAGGAGTGGGAGACAATTTGTGAGCGGGGAAGGTGTGTGTGTGTGTGGGGCAGTGGGGGGTGTTTACATGCTTATTTTCACCTCTGGAAGTGTCTGGCCTACCTTACGCTATGCTCTCCTTATCGCTTTATCTGGTCTGCCTCATGCTCTTCACATCGCTTTATCTGGTCTACTGTATACTCTCCTAATTTCTTTATCTGGTCTACTGTATACTCTCCTAATTGCTTTATCTGGTCTACTGTATATTCTCCTTATCACTTTATCTGGTCTACCTTATGCTCCTCGTCGCTTTATCAGGTTTACCTTACGCTACACCTACAGGAACACAAAAAAAACCATCTGCAGGTATTCTGTTCCACAGATTACAGCTATATAGGGCGGCAGCGTAGTATAATGGCTAAGGAGTTGGTCTTTAACCTAATGGTTGCAGGTTCGATTCCTCAGGTAGGACACCGCCGTTGTACCCTTGAGCAAGTTACTTAACCTGCATTTCTTCAGTATACTGTATATCCAGCTGTATAATTGGTTACAATGTAAATGCTATATTAAAAAAAAGTTGTGTGAGTCACCCTGGACTATGTAATGTACAGAGTGTAATGTAATGCAACATAAGAGCTATCCTGCGGGAGAAAGGCGTTCACCGGCTCTGCCTGAATACCACAGGGCGGTTCTACTTCTTGTGAAAACGTACGGCGTTCTCTAAAGCATTCCTTTCGATGTACAGGATCCGCGGTGGAAACAGTTTCAACACCACATCACTTCTCCTTCGCTTACCGTGTCGTGTCAGCGACTGGTAAAGTTACCGGATTTGCATTTATTATCGCCGCCCAATTTGCTTGGGCACATACCGACCCGCGAGGCGAATCGTGCTCTGCGTGTGACTCATTGGCTCAGATGGCCGGCTGCCATAGCGACACTACCTTGAGCGTACAAACGGCAGCACCCAGCCTGGGAATTTGTACCGCAAAACTTTTTTTTGCTACTGAACCTGTTCTAGAACCTACAACCCCACAGCGTTTTTTTTTTTTTTTTTTTTTGTTCAAATTAGATTACGTTAAACGCGCAAGCTGAAAGCACTCAAGCATTCTGGAACAGTAATCGAGATATATCCCTAAAGGTGTACATTTATATATTTTAAAAAAAAAACTGAAATTAAGTTCGCATGATGGATTACATTTTGCCACTGGCCACAGCTGTGAAACCAGCACTCATGTAGACGTTTACTCTGACCCATCTCAAAGGTTAAGATTGACTTCCTGTGTACACCAAGAGCGACCTGCGTATAAAGGTCCCAGATGTAGCAGCAAAGAAGGGGACTGCATCCCTGGTCCAGGACAGCCACGGGACCTGCTGGATTTTGTTGTTACTACTTGGCTAACTTACTGGATAAACAAAAGTAGATGAGGTTAACTCACCTCACTTGGTTACTTGCATCTGAACTGGCTGCCAATTTAAAATGAAATCAACCAGCAGGTTGTGCGGCCTTCCAGGCCACAGACTCCTGCGATAGGGACAATTAATTGTAATTATATATTACAATTCATTGTAATATATAATTATATATTATATAATTATATATCTTAACTGCTGTTGTGTTATAGCAACGTGAGGTCCCTTAGGGTCCTCTGACCAAGGGCTGCTGGTTGTCCCCAGGACAAGGTTAAAACTAAAAGGGGCACTGGGAATCCACTGTTTGTACCCCAAAAACTCTGGAACAGTCTTCCTTTGGACATATGATTATCCAACTCGGTGATCACTTTAAAAAATAAAATAAAAAAAACGTGTGAGGACCCTTTTTTTTTTTCCTCTGGCTTTTCCTAGTTCTTGTGCTCCTGTCTATGTGATGTTATGCACATGATGTTATGCTGTTTAAAATATTGGTGTCTTATAGTGAAGTACTTTGTAACCCTGGTTTTTAGGTGGCTGGGTTGGTTCGTTTTGTCCAAGTGCCAATAGGTTAGTAGCAGGAAGAAAAAAAAATGCTGTGTTTGTTTTTTAGCGGGGAGAGACTTCTCCCTCAGGCCCGCGGTGATGAGTAAAACTACGTAGGCGGTTTTTCCTCATAGCGCGTGCGTGTCATAACCCGTCTGTGGACCGAGAACGATTCAGGGAGCCCGGGAAAAAAAAGGTCTCAACAGGTTTTTGGAGGCGCTTCTGCCCATCAGCATTCCCTAAGGATTAACCCCTGTGATCTGTTTACTCACTAATTAGCACCAGCGAAGCTGTTAGTCTAGGTCAAACATGCCCAGGACATCATTACTGCATTTAAAAAAAAGCAATGCAGAAATAAATTTTACGTAGAAAATACTCAATATGTGTTATCTTTATCTCAGTTACGAACAATATAAGCAATATATGGCTACTGTTTGCCATTTAACTCTCTCTGCTAGATCCCATTTAACAGTGAAAACGTAATTTATTTTTGTGATAAAGAGGCGATTTATATGAATTCACTGTAATGAGTCATGGGGAGCATAAATCATGTTTATCTGTGAAACATATTAACATGAAAGTTTTCATGCTGTAGATTATTGATATTTGTTGTTTTGAATTGTCTTTAAATTGTTATTTTTAACCTTTATTTTGTATTCAAAGAAACCATACAATCAAAAATACACAGCCTAAAGCAAATAAAGATGAATAACTAAATGCAAACACTACAGACAAGAACCAAATTTATCCTGGATTAGACAATGGTTGTGACTACAGTGTAATTTCTCTTTTTCTAAATTAGATATTCCTAAAAAAACAAAAATCTTTCAGAGTTATCCTTTCGCCACATAGCCCAATCACCCAATAATAAAGTGGACTTGGAGGTTCCTCTGGACATCTGATACCCAAGGTGTGAAATGAAAGCCTATATAATCCGTGCGGAATAGCGATTTAAACAAGGCATATAGATAGGCTATGTGCTTTTATTACCGCTACGATAAATACCCAATCTATAAATTCACTTTCTCCCGCGGATTGTAGCGACAATTAACGATGACAAATATGAATAACGCACGCCCTAAGCTCTAGAAAATCCCCTCTCCTTCAAAATATTTTAAATTGTCTGAACAGTTTTATTTTTAGACAGTCGACGCGCCACCATCTTCAATGCCACCGTGCTAGATTCCCTGTCTGATTAGCCGTGCCCTCTCGCACTTCCTCGTGCCCGCGAGTCTCTCACCAGCCCGTTGAGCCCGCCCAAAGTAACCGTAGAGTCTGGTGACATGCCAGTTAAACAGGATTGTTTGGAAAATAACTCAGGCGTCTATTAATTGTTTTTCTTTTGACTTGAGGAAGCGCCCGGTGTAATCACACGATGACACATCATATACCAAGCGTTCTCCCTCTCCCCTCTCCCTCTCTCTTAAATAAACGCTCCTTTCATAACAAATGTCGCTCGAATATCTTAAACCAAATAAAACCGGAGCTGAGCATTAAAATAGGATTAGTGACCTTTAAGCCAGCTTGCAGAGGCTAAATACAGCTACAGTGACAAGTAGGCAGAATATTTAATACTGTCTGTTGCTCAGAAGCAGGGATGACCTTGTGGCAGTGCAGTCACAGGACCGGATTGTGTGGTAGCCGCCGTAGCAGGTGGAACCGCAAAGCGCTCTGTAGGACAGAAGCCATCCCAGCCGCCTCAGAAAACCCACGTGACGTACAAACCATCTTCAGTACCAGTCCCTTTGCTGATTGATATACTGTTTTTTATGCACCGTTCAAGAGACTTTCCACGAGCCACTTACCGAGTGAAATCTATTTTCACACGAAGAAAATGTAACAGTGACCCCCCCCCCCCCCCCCCCCCCCCAAAAAAAAAAAAACTCATCCGCTGTCTTGTTAGGAGGACAGATGTCTCCCACCATCTGAACGCCTGTGGGTCAGACAGAAACATTGCACCGTACGAAAACAGCATTAAGCGCAACCTGCTTTTTAATTCAATCCGACCTTCAATTTAATTCAATCGGCCAACGAGAGAAATAGATCCACACTGGTAGGAACTCACTGCACAAACACCGCCAGGCGTTTATTTGCGTATTCAGAAGAAATGAAGCACTAACCTCAAAGATACCGTCATCATTTTTTTTTTACGTGTGTGTCTTGGTTGAATTTATAAGGGATACTTAGAGGCATGTCATCGACCAATCGGACGCGGGCTCGTTTAGCGGCGGGTAGGCTAGGCTACGCCACACTATGCTATGCTATGCTATCCCAGCGTGACCTCTGATTTTACAGACTAACGGCAGCTGCTCTCATGTCTTGTGAGTCGTGCGCAGACAGCCGGGGGGGGGGGGGGGGGGGGGCATGTGGAAGGACACGTTTCCACAGACTCTCACCTGCCAGAATACTCTGACTCATTCCAGCAATTCCCTTTCAAATTCCTGCATACCCTTTTGAACTGATGCACAGATTTTTATTTTTTTTATTTTTAAATTATCATTAATGTATTTTAAAGCTAGTTTTTAATACCTACCAAAATAGGCTCCTGACCTAATTTCACGGCTGTCATTTCAGATTTAATTTTGTCGCAGGTGAAGTAGGTTACCTGGGCAGGTTTAATACAAATGGAAACCACAACCTTCATATCCATCCCCATTCATTAATATTTCTGTAATTCTCCCTGCTGCTCACGTTTCGTGCCTTTTACTCCGACCATTCGTCTGTATTCATTCAGTCCACAGCGGGCGATATCAAAATGCTCCAGAGCTAATTTGCCATTTCTCCCGCTCTTTTTCTGACGAACGGCGTATGTAATTTGGCGTTACGAGGTTCGGCGCTAAGGGGGTCATCATCCTTGCGGAGGCAGTGGATGGCTGCGGCTCGCGTCAGTCACCTTACGGGGGAGACAATGCCCTTCACGGAAAGAGCCGGAGAGGCCCCTCACAGAGGACACTGAGGAAGAGAATGAGGTTTGAGCGCGCGTGCATACACACACGCGCGTGCGGGCGCGCATACACATGCACACCACACACACACACACACAAGCATGTGCACACGCACTGAGAGAAAGAACACACAAAAAAGGAACAGGGCTCTATTCAGACACAGACACTGCAGATCAAGCTGTCCACAGAAAATTAAAAAAAAGAAAAAAAGAAGTCAGGAACGAAAAAGACGGGAGAGAAAGGAAGGGTAAAGGTAGATTGAGATCTGAAAGTCAGACATAGGAGGGGTGAGAGGGTGGAGAGAGAGAGTGAGAGAGAAAGATAGAGAGAGACGGAGAGATAGAGCGAGAGAGAGAGCGAGACAGCGACAGAGAAGGAGAGTAGAAGAAAGACAGGGGAGGAGGGTGGACTAGAGGAGAGAAGAAAAAGAGGGAGGGAGGGGAGAGAGAGGGGGAGAGGGAGGGAGGGAGGGAGAGAGGGTGCAAGCAAACAATAAATATTCATGTTTGCTGACAAAGCCCCTTCTGTAGTCCTTTTTCAAATGCAAGTGTTTTGCAATGCAAAGGGGCCATGCCATTGATATAAGAGGACTGGCTGGAGTGGGGGGGGGGGTGGGGGGCAGAGGGCAGGGGTACTGGGGAGGGGGGGGGAGGGGGCAAAGGTACTTGGGAAGGGGGGGCCAATGGGACAGCCGGCAGTGAGGAAACGAATAAACCATGAAATCGTTTGTAATGAGTTTGATTGGATCTCGGGAACAGTGTTCTAAAGGCGTCCAACGTGGTAACGACACCAAACACAGGCTTCTCGCAGGACAAAGCTCATGCTATCGCTACGCTACGTAAATCAGGATATTAACACGCAGGAAAAAGATCGCAACCTAAATCTCTTTCACGTTATGCTATTAATAGACTTTAATATGTAGGTTGCTTAGCGATCCTGTACTGTCCTGCCATTGGTTAAGCCACAAAGCATTAATTTCTGCCTAGCCCCGACAGAAGAAGCCAGATTTTGAGGTATCGATGCAATGCACATTCTCCCAGAATGCAGTGTTTTTGATCTTTCTTTCGCTCTGCATTTGAGAAATACTGACGTCCCCCCTCCCCCCCTCCGTTATGTTAGAGCAAGTCTGAACTGGGACTTATCTGAAAAACAGCTGAGTCTGTTGAAGTTGTACAGCCGGAGGAGAAACACTGCAAAGACTGCAAAAGACAAATCCATCGTCTGATATATATTTCCCCCGAGTTGACCTTCCAGTGGAGGGAAAAATGTTGGGCTTTTTTTCTTTTTTTCTTAACCTGTTCTTATGGCTGCAGTTGTAAAATAAGGATTCCGTGAACGCAGCCAATAAAAATGAGCACCATCAAGCACCGTGATTAAAGGACGTCACATAAATGTAGATACAGAATTATACTCTTGCGTGTGTGTGTGTGAGAGAGAGAGAGTACATGCAAGCGTTGTGTGTTGTTATGCTTTACTACAAATGTGGCCATACATTCTATTACATATTTATTACAAGCACTGTATCATTTTGCTAATATTAGCTGGGAAAAATAAAAATGTCCCCAAAGGAATAATTAATAATCTGGTATCAACACTTGGTAGGATGACTCACTGCAGCGCACAAACATCTCTAACGTGTATGGGGGAACACGTACGGCTTCATTACACTGAAGATAATATACATGCTTGTTATCAAAATCCTCCCCCCCTCCAAAAAAAACAAACAAAAAAAAAAAACGAAGGAGATATTTCAGCGAATTCCAATGTCAGGGGTTCACAAAGGATCAACATGCACAAACGTCCACTGCGTGAAGTCAAGGCAGACAGCGCTGCACCCACCGGTGGGCGTTCAGGGTTCTACTAGCATGCCACCAGACCTGGGTCATACGCGTACTTGACCCAGGTCTGCACATCACCCAGCCATTCATCTCCTTCCCCCCAGGTTTGCACAGGTTGCTTTATAAAATCTACAAAAGCAGAACGGGGTTTTTCAGCAACATGCTCATCCTCGGGCAGTTCGCTTTTGCAATTACTCTTTTTTCAAACTGACAAGGACATCAAAAGAATTTCTTAAAAATGATTTTGTGTTCAGAAAAAAAAGAAGAGCAAAAGTATAAAAGAAAAAGAAAACAACATCTAGAAGGAAATTCACATGTTCACTCAAAAGATTTTCCTCACTTGGCCAAATATGAACCATTAGATTTGGGCACGAATGCAAATATGTATTTGCGTTTTTTTTTTGGTGTGTATCCCTAAAATAAAAATTAAGGTCTTGCTCTTTTGGTCAACCTGACCTGAAATCCAATGGTATTTAGTTCTGAATAAATGCTTTCTTAATCACTCAAACACAAATGAAGACCGAGTTTAATCATGTAATCCAATTACATTTTACATAAACCTCAAATCTAGTGCAAAATATCAATACATGGGCAAAAATAAATAGGTAAATAAATAAAAATTATTGAAAGGTAAACTAATGGCCTGCAGAGACAGATGACAAATAGGCTACACATGAACCAATAATGAGCAAATTAATTCATTTAATCCCTTGTTTAAGCAGTTGAGAACACACTCTCCGTGACGATAATGACCCGGCTGAACGATCAAGTGATTGGAGGAGTAGCAGATAACGAGCAAAGAAAAAAAAAAAAAAACCCCCACCAAAAAAACCCACTCCTGACCGTAGAGACGGAACACGCCACAGCTACACACACGCACCCGGCTGGTGTGCAGCAGTAGGGCTCATCAGCGGGGCTCGTGTGTGTGTGTGTGTGTGTGTGTGTGTGTGTGAGGGGGGTGGGGCCGGGGGGGGGGGGCAGTCCGGCTGGCAGGATGATTAATGGGCGCTAGTGCATCTGCCTCTGAGGAGAGGGCTATTGTGCAAGGTGGCCCCCCCCTCCCCCTCTCTGCCTTCGATCCAGCCCCCCTCCAGAACCTCTCCCCCCCTAGCCCCCCCGCCCCCCCGCCCCCGCCCGTTACCCTGGGGAAGGGCCCGCTCTGGGCCCGGCTAACCAGCCATGACTAGATTATACGCAGGGCCTGAGAAAAAGCCCACTGCTCACCATCTGTACAGGACTGAGTCATCCCCATAACGCCATTAACAGCAGCAAATCTAATGAGCACACGCATGCACATACACACACACAAATACGCATACACGTACACACACACACACACACATGCACGTACACACACAAATACGCATACACGTACACACACACACACACACACACACACGCACACACACAAATACGCATACACGTACACACACACACGCATGCACATACACACACACACACGCATACACGTACACACACGCATGCACATACACACACACACACGCATACACATACACACACGCATGCACGTACACATACACACACACACACACACACACACACATGCACGTACACACACACAAATAAGCATACACGTACACACACACACGCATGCACGTACACATACACACACACACACACGCATACACGTACACACACGCATGCACATACACACACACAATCACACACACACATACACACTCACGCAGGCGCACAAACACACACACTATCAAACACAGTTCACTGACACCACTCATACACACACTCTAGCACACAGGCACAAACACACACTATCAAACACACTCCACTCACACAGACAGCACTCACACTAACACACACACACACACACACACACACTACTCGCACTCACACTCTTGCGTGCACACATGAGGAAAAGCCTCCTCAGCCAATCGAAGCACCCTTGGAGTTTGACAGGCACAATCCACTCCGTCAACAAGATTCCACACCCAAGGACCTGTCCTCCTGAAACAAGCAAATGAAGTCAAATAAAACGTAATTCCCTGCCCTGCCCTGCCCCACACCCAGCCAGAACAGCTCATCCTCAGCAGGTGTTTCGTGGGGGAACCTGCAACGTTCTACATCCCACAAAAAAAAAACGCGGACCACAGAATTCAGGGGTCTGAATCAGGGCCCTTCCTCTCCGACCCCGAAAAACAAAGAGGTCCTCCATTGTGTGGTCTAGCGGATAAAAGCTTCCTGTAACAGCTTGTTTTTTCCTTTGATGGAGGTGGCGGGGGAGTGGGGGGGTAGGGGGGGGTGGTGCAGCAGAAAAGCAAAGGCCCAGGGATTTGGGACAGACGGAAGAGAACCCTGGAGCTATCGTGCGTCACACATTTTCACCTGGCCAAAACGAGAACAGATCTTTCCCAAACGGTACGATGTGTTTTATGAAGCAGGTTTTTTTTGTCCTTTTTCAGCAAACCTCATGAACAATAACATAACTTTCTATTTTTCAAAAAAATGACCCTAAAGTAAAGGTTGCTAGCTAGCGCAGGCCCTTATCCACCACCGAGAGACAGCCTGTTAGCGTTGTCGTTATGAGAGCCAACAGAATTGCGTAAATGTGCTATATATTATGTTGGCATACCAATTACAGTCAGAAACAAGACAAGTGGGGGATGGGGAAGAATAGATAACTGCTTCAAATGGACACACGCATGCAAAATATTACTTTTTCCATGATATTATATATGCCACTTTTTTCTTCGGTGCATAAATTTAAAAGCTGGAGAACTGCCATGCTTGTTTTACTACCTGGACAAAAAAGAGGTGGATAAGCAGGAGTACGTAGCAGATCTGTGGTAAACCCTAACCAGAACACCAGGATCTTTTCAAACAGACATCCAGACCGACCAAAAGAGGAGGTGTGATCAATAGCATGGCTCCAGGCCTGTTGCCGTGGCTCTAGGCCCGTTGCCGTGGCTCCAGGCCGTTACCGTGGTATCCGGCCCAGCAGGGTCCCTGATGTAACGATATGCATCAGGGTGACCTGAGAGCCCAGATACCTGGCTCTGCTGTGGGGGAGGGGGAATATGGGGGGGGGGGGGGGGGGTGGTGGTGGTTACCTTAAGCACACTTCCTGTGACCTCAGACAGGAAGAGAGCTCTGCAAGGTGCAGCCACAAAAACAGGAAATGCTCCGGCAACGGCACCCATGCAAAATCTTCGGAAGATAAAAACATTTTAAAAAATTAGCTGCAATCAGGGGAGGAAACGGACTACTCAAGCAAGGAGACTTACTTGAGTTACGGTTTTAAAACACTACCTCCCCGTTGCATTCTCAACCGCTTCCTCCCCCGTGACCTTTACAAAGCAGGGGTCACAGGGAGACTACATACATTCAATGTCTGTAGACAGACTTGGAAGGTTTAGCCCCTTAAAAGCAGACAGACGCCATATTTTTGTCTGGTGTAGAGTAGTTACCGCTACTTTATAGCTACCCCCCCCCTCTATAGCTGGGTTCCTCCGGGGATTTCTCCCCACTGGGGAGTTTATTTTCACCTCATGCGCTGGCTATTTGTGGGTTCAGGCCTGGTTATTAGCCGTTTTCATGCTACTCCGTAAGGCGTCATTGTAACAGTTTTCTGTGAAAAAAAAAAAAAAAAAAAAACGCTGAAGAATTAAAATTGATTCGATCTGATTTACTATCCATTATCTAACAACGAATAAGGAGCAATACTTTGCCACACAAAAAGGACAACAAAGGAACTTAAATATCAAACAATGAGTTAATAAAGCGGACGAACGCAAACACTCTTCAAACATACCTGCTTTCTCTCACCTTTATTTTGAAGAAACAAATGGACACAGAACAGAGACACCCAAAGCCAGATGTGTGTGTGTGTGTGTAAGTGGGCAATAATGGCAAATTACACAATTCAATTCCCCTGGTACTGAAAAAGGAATATAAATGATCTTGAACACACCACAGGCAAAGTGTAGTGAAGGATGAAGCAACACAAGGAGAATCATTCAATGCGTTTGTGACACCCCAGGCGCCAAGACAGGCATGTATGTTCACAACACACGTGTCAACATCCGTCTAGGCCAGTGGTTCTTAACCTTGTTGGAGGCACCGAACCCCACCAGTTTCATATGCTCATTCACCGAACCCTTCTTTAACTAACTGCAGACTAGACTGAGGGGTGGACCTCTGCGGCGGAGGCTCCACCGAACCCCTGAGACCGACTCACCGAACCCCTAGGGTTCGACCGAACCCAGGTTAAGAACCACTGGTCTAGGCTCATTCATAAAGGGACGATGTTGGGGGGGGGGGGGGGGGGGAATCACATATTCTACTTGCGTTGTTGCCGTCTTTACTCGTGCTGTGATATTTTTGGTGAAACGCGCTAGGTTCAAACTACCGGTAAATGGCACGCATCTCCGTCATTTTTATTTATTTATTTATTTTTTAAACGGGAACATATTTCCATGGCGACGAGTGGAAAAGCGATAGCAAAGCGGCTGGTTTGGCACGATGGAAACATCGGGGCTCCAAATCGCCGGGACATCGTGTGCTAGCTGACAGCAGAACACCGCGTTTCCGTGTTTTGGTAATCAGCTGCGCGCGAGAGACGCTATCGAAAATAGATGATAAGTGCCAGCAAAAAAAAAGAGACAAGAACATAATATTTAAAAAAATAGGTTGCGAAACTAGGGAGTATTTTTTTCTAAGTGCGCTTCATACTCTCTGAACTCTGCAACGTCCGCTATCGACTGGGGACAGCGCCGAGAAGCATCTCTGAAGCGCGTGATGTCAAACCGCCGTTTCTAATCATTCTTATCGCACCACCGTCAGGGATGGGGGTAGGAGGGTTTCTATCTGCTCGAATAACAGCATCGCCTCCTGCACTAGAGACCCCTGCTGGTCAATCGGATGCCTGCAAGTTACCTTTTCAACCCGAAGCGTCTTCCTTCAAAAAAAAAAGAAAAAGGATGTAGTCCTCTTCTATATGACTGGCTTGAAGCACGTCTGCCATATTTTATTTATTTTATTTTTTTTTTGGAGGAAGACACTAGTGCAGCTTAACAAGGGCACCTGCAGGCATCCGATTGACCAGCAGGGGTCTCTAGCGCAGGAGGGGATGCAGTTATTCTGGCAGACTGAAAACCTTCCATCCCTGGGAAAACACTAGACCTGAACTGCTCTGCTGCCCTATTTGGCTGGCGGCCGCAGATTCGATGCCAGACCGTGGGCCTCGTTTTATACACCGTCTTTCAAAGGCCCGACAGGAGGAAAGCAAGTTTGTTTGTTTATTTGCAGTAAACTGGGTTTGCATTTGGGCCAGGCCCGCAGCCCATGACCATCCACAGAGCAAAGCCAGCTTTAGTGAGACCATCTGCAGGGGAGGAGTGGGCGGTATGGGGGGGGGGGGGGGCGGCGGGGGGTGAACACACCCTGAGAAAAGTGCGGACGAAGCCCTGACTGCTCACTAGCAGCCCCGGCCTTCTGGAACGCGGACATGCACGCTCAGCTTAACGGGGCCTTCAGGAGAATGGCGGTATTGGTGATGGATGCCAAGCGTGTGCGTGTGTGTGTGTGTGTGTGTGTGTGTGTGTGTGTGCGGTCCCTGCTGCGCACTGACACACACTCATCACAGCCACTACAGCCCCCCCTCCCCCTCCCCCTCCCCCCTACATACCGCCCTGTTCTCTCCACCTCCATCCCTCTCTTCCCCTCTCCTTTTTTTCCCCGCTGATTACCCGCGATTACCCGCGAAAAAGAGGTAGAGGGTCGACACGCGTGAGGCCAAAACTGAGCCTGTGGCCAAGAGACACCACAGGGACACGCTAGGGGACACAGCAGGG
>NC_049204.1:4233988-4430015 GCF_013347855.1 Anguilla anguilla | reverse complement strand
GACACAGCAGGGACACGCTAGGGGACACAGCAGGGACATGGCAGGGACACGCTAGGGGACACAGCAGGGGACATGGCAGGGACACGCTAGGGGACACGGCAGGGACATGGCAGGGACACGCTAGGGGACATGGCAGGGACACGCTAGGGGACACAGCAGGGACACGCTAGGGGACACAGCAGGGACATGGCAGGGACACACTAGGGGACACTGCAGGGACATGGCAGGGGACACAGCAGGGACACACTAGGGGACGTGGCAGGGACACGCTAGAGGACACAGCAGGGACACACTAGGGGACGTGGCAGGGACACGCTAGAGGACACAGCAGGGACACACTAGGGGACGTGGCAGGGACACGCTAGAGGACACAGCAGGGACATGGCAGGGACACGCTAGGGGACACAGCAGGGACATGGCAGGGACACACTAGGGGACACAGCAGGGACATGGCAGGGACACGCTAGGGGACACAGCAGGGACATGGCAGGGGACACAGCAGGGACACACTAGGGGACACTGCAGGGACACGCTAGGGGACACGCCAGCATTCCAGAGTGTCAGTCACAGTTCATCTACAGGAAGGCCATGCTCTGGTTTTCCGTTAGGCCATCGCTCAACGCCACAGCTCCAGCCCAGCGAGAGCACAGATCAGCCTCCACCTTAACAGAGCTACACCTCTGCCGCCCCGTCCAGTAACAGGGTGTCCTGCAGGTTTCACCACAACTAATCTGGGAGAGTTAAGAAAAGCCATAGAAATGGGTATAAGGCATGGGGGGGGGGGGTGGGGGTATAGGGAGAGGGTAAGGGGGGGGGCACAGGGCATGGGTAAGGGGGCTATAGGGTATGGGTAAGGGGGAGGGGTATAGGGTGTGGGTAAGGGGGCTATAGGATGCGGGTAACGGTGGATATAGTGTGTGTACACACACACACACGCACACGTATGGTCACCCACAAACATTCACACAGGCACGTGCTCAGCGGTACATCGGAGGGGAGGGGAAAAAAAGATGTAATTGTAGAAAAGGACGATGTTTAGCGCTGACACGGGGAAAACCAGGCAGCACAAACTGTTTCATCACACACACACACACACACCTTCCGCTCACTCTTCTTTTATCTCACACACACACACACACACACTTTCCACTCACTCTTTTCTTTCATCTCTCACACACACACACACACACCTTCCACTGTTCTTTTCCCCTTGGAAAGAGTGGGCAATGCCTGGTGTCCTGACGGACTGGCCGGTATGCTAAACCCCACGTCTGCAGTCTGCATCGATTAGACAGGCGACTGATGTGATGAAGACGTCCTGAGACACACACACAACGCTGGGGCATTAAAACACAATCAGACGGCTGTTTCCCCCTGTTCTTTTCCCACATAATGCACATACTGAATGAGAGGGAAACATACAAAAACATTGGGAAAATTTTTTTATTAAAATCATAACCGCTATCATAACAATCATAACTGAAGCTGCTGGACTAAAGCACCACACATACAGGATAGCAGCTGAGCCAGTAGGTGTGGTACCATGGCAACTGGAGCTCAGGTTTGATGTCACGGCTGATCACCATAGCAACCGGCCCAGATTGCCTGTCACAGCATGAGGTCAGTGTTGCCATGGAGATCGACCAGCTGAGCCATAAGCTTTTTTTTTTTTTTTTTTTTGCTTGTGCATGTATGTGTGTGTGTGTGTGTGTGAAAGAGAGACAGAGGGGAAGGAGCGTGTCGTAGCTCTATATTTCAAACTGCCCCTCTGGGTCCCCAGTCTTCTTTAATGGCGCTCAAATCCCAACCGAAACGGGGACTCGCTCGGCAGTGCACGGGCAGTGTACGGCAACACAGAGCCCGTAAAAACATTCACAAAACGAGGCTGAGAAAAATGAACCGACCACCTCTCCGATGTTCTACACTCAGGGAACAGGAAGCAAAGAACATCCTCAGTGTGATTTACGAGAGTGCCAAATCAATGATTGCAGTTCTCTCTCTTTTTCTATTGTTTTTTTACCGAGCACACGCTGTTCCGTCTGCACCACACACGAAACATACGTGCCAGAACCACAAAGGCACACGGTGTTGGTTACACATTAGGACCAGCTCTCGCCCCAAAGCCCCTCTGCAGCAGAAGCAAGCTGCATTAGGCTCGATCTGAACGCTTTGAAGGGACGGACGCGCATCCTCTGTGCTGAGCTGCAGCAGCGTGCTGGCGGGTACAGGAGGGTGGGGGTGGGGTGGTTTGGGCGAGGGGGGGGGGGGGGTGAGCACTTTGTAACCCCCCCCCCATTCCAAGTGTGCTCTAGACAGCAGACGTGCGCCCCACCCTCATGAATATCCATAACACAGACCCCCCAAGCCCCGCCCCCCAGCCTGGCCGCATTCAGAACAGAGGATTATGCTGTGTGCCTGATGCAGCCCTTCACACTGTGAAAGCCACACACGCACGCACACGCACACACACACACACGCATGCACGCAAGCGCACACACACACACACACACGCATGCACGCAAACGCACACACACACACACACGCACGCATAAATGTACATGCACATCACAGACACACACACACACACAGGCACAAGTCACAGACTCTCTCACACCCACATACACACGTGCAGGCACGCACAGACTCATAAATATACATACACATCACAGACTCTCACAGAGGCGCACACACACACGCAAACACACACACACACACACACACACACACACACGCACGTACTCACTCTCAGACAAACACGTACGTACGCGCACGCACACACACACACACACACACACACAGGCACACAGACACATACACACAGACACATACAGACACGCACTCACTCTCAGACAAACACGCACCTCAAACACCTGACACAGCCACAGTACGGGTCAGGATTAAGGTTGTGTTGGCTGGTCTCGGATCAGTTGGTACCAGCTATCTATAGCCTACACAAACAACCCCCCAGCTCCCCCTCCCTCTGTGGGTCCTCTAAGAGTAGCAGGCTATAGCTTTGCATTTGGCGCCACCTAGTGGGAGACATCACGAATAGCTTCCTGAGTACAAACGAGCCCCTCCAAACAATTTATATACAGTGAATATAGCATATGTTTATTGTATTCATTTATTTGTTTAATAGAAATTGATTCTTGAACTAACATTTATATGAACTGAGGAACACTAATGTCTTGTGAGACATAATGGGATGGTGGGATTATGATCAAAACTGCACACACCAATATTTACATGCCATTGAGCAGATGGTCTCATTCAGAATGGCTTACATTTCGTACAAACATACACAGCTGAAGCGAAGCTGGCATTTGTTGCATTCTGGGATACAGAGCTAGCGGAAGGAGATGGCGTGGGCTGACTGGCCAGAGCACCCAGGGACTACTACTAATAAAGAGGCTGTATTATATATTGGTGTTATATTACCTTGCTTTTACGACTGGAAGCAGGGCAATATAATATATATATATATATATATGAGAAAATGGACTGCACAGACCCAGGAAACTACATGCCTGTCAGTTCTGCTTGCATCACAAGTATAATAAGCTAGAATTATTTCTTGGAAATAACAACATCCTAAGGGATAACCAACATGCTTTTCGCAAGGGAAGGTCATGGCTCACAAACATTTGGCATTCCTTGGGGAAGCTACCTTGGGGAAGTGTTTTGTTTGTAGCGAGGATGAGGATATTATATATTTATATTTCCAAAAAGCATCTGATAAGGTACCACATGAGAGACTCATTATCAAAATGAAGACAGTTGGAATTACAGGAGGTGTTTCAGAACTGGCTACAGAATAGAACACAAATAGTATTAGTAGGAGGGATCTTATCTGAGCAAAGTTGAGTCCCACAAGGATCTTTGCTGGGACCACTGCTCTTCCTCATTTACATAAGCAACAATGACAGGAACATTAAAAGCACATTAGTTAAATTTGCAGATGATGCAAAACTGGGAGGCCCAGCTAATAGTTTAGAATCTACTACAGCAATCCAAGAAGTTTTAAACAGAATCCCCAAGTGGGCGGAAAACTGGCAAATGACACTCGATATAGATAAATGTAAAGTTCTACTCGTGGGAAATAAAAACATAAGACAGGATTACTTTATGGGAAGAACAAAATTGGAATGTGCTCAGTTTAAAAAAGACTTGGGAGTAGTAGCTGATTAAAGCAGTTAAAAGGCAGCTGATTAAATGCACTGAGCTGCAGCAGTTTTAAAAGGCCAACAGGATGCAGAGGTATACAGCCAAAAGTACTGAGTATAAATCCAAGGAAGTTACACTTATAACAATACCTTTGCAGGACCAAATGTAAGAGTATTGGATGCAGTTCTGGGGACTCTACTACGACAACACAGATATAGAGGCTCTGGAAAAGGTTCAAAGAAGGGCAACTAAATTGCTTACTGGTATGAAAGATAAAAGTTACGAGGAAAAACTTAAGATGCTTAGGAAAAGGAGACTAATGGACAAATCGATTGAGGGTTTTAAATTTATTAAAAGGGATTTATAAAATTAACTACTGCAGAGACTTCAGGTTGAGTTATGTTAGTAGAACAAGGGGACATAAATGGAAATTGGTAAACTCCGCACATTAAGAATTATTTTTTCCACAGAGAGACCAGTTACCTGTGTCGAATATCTTTCCAGGTCATTTAGTCGAGACAGAAATTCTGGGGGGTTTTCAAGACCAGGCTCGATATGGCGCTAGATCCTATCTAGATTGTAACAGTAGGTACCCTTCAGTGGTAGGAAAATGGCAAGCCTTATTGGACTAAACGGCCTGTTTTCATCATCATGCCATGCAACGTTATGTATGCTGTGCTATTCATAAAGCATCTCCCAGCAGGAGAGCTAATCTTGTTTCAGTGGTCAAACTCAAAGCGCCTCAGAATAATCCTGCATACCAGGATGAGGACGAATGAGGTCAGGACGTGAACATCTACACCTTGATCCAAGATCAGCACCCAAGAAGCTTTATGAATACAACTGTGGGTTTCAACTGTCAGCACTGTAACCGATTATGTGCTGAAAGGCAACACACTGACCCAAGATCAGGATACTACTCTGAGACCATTCTGGAATATGTGGACCCAGTCTCTATAAATGCCAAGGACGTAAATTACATTTGGCTGGCTGTTTTACCAACCGTTTTACCAACATCGGGACGGAAGGAACAGTGGGAATGGACATGGAAATGGACATTTTTGTGCACACGCCTGAACAAACGAGGTACAAGCAAGCCCTCCCGAATCCTAATGATGCCCCCTCCCCCCCAGCCCCCCCCGAAATCCCACGTCCTGCTGAGGAAAAGAGCAGCTCAAACACTTCGGAAACTGGAAAAAAAAAACATTTTTATTGTGTTGTCCTTTTTGAAGCCACGTTTCACACAGAGAGAGAGAAGCCAAGCTAAAATGCTCAGCAGAACCTGTTTCTTCCCCTCCAATCAGACACCAGCTCTTATGTTTCCCGGATGACCTCAGTCCCACTGACTGTTCATAAATCGCTTGCGCCTGTGAGCTCATGCTGGTCTGCCCAACAGCAATGATAAATCAACATAAAAAAAAAAAACACATCTGGACCAATGCAAAGGTGGTTTACAGCGACTAATTGAGGCATTCAAGTCCGGACTTCAGATTTAAATTAAATTTTTAAAAAAAGGAAAAATATATATAGAAATTTTATGGTTTTCCACAATCTCTACAACATCTGGTACATTTCACTATCCTGATACAGCAACAAAAAGGGGAGTCTCAAATGCAAAATCGTAAAATTCCTTCAAATTAACATCGACTCAACAACTAGTTCATGGAGAAGGAACCAGGGAACTGCAGCCTAAACTCAAGAGTGAATCAGGGACTGTTTCACTCTTAAGTGAGTCTCAACTGAGTGTTAATTGAGTCTTAACTGAGATGGTACGTCATCCTCAAACAAAACCGGAAACTGGCACATAAGAGACAGAAACTTGTTTACGGTTGATGGATATATGTGTATACGTCTCAGAAACGTGGAATGAAAGAGCTGTCTGAAAAGGTTACTTCTTCATATCCCCCAGTGATAAACTGCAATGGAAAAAAAAAAAAAAAAAAGATTTATTCAGGCTGCACACACACACAACAGGAACCATTATCACATAATGAATAAGAACTGCACAAACGTGGTAAAACTTGAATGTTTCGGGGGGGGAAAAAAAGAACACTTGAGTCACGGTGACCCAGGAGACGATAGTCAGACAGAGTCAGAGCTCGACTGCTCCAAACACACTTTCATCGCTATGAGATGGCACCTCTGGCTCTCCGTAACCACGCTGGAAAAACTCTCAAACTGTCATCCTGCTCCCGGGATGTCCCAGCTCGCTCTGTATTAGCGATCGACCGACCGGTCGTGGAGCGAGCTCGTGGACCGGGCCGGGGCGCGGTCGGTTCGAGAGCGAGAGAAGGCCGGAAGGGTTCCGTCTCTCACCGACGCTCCTTTAAGCTCCGCCCCCTTCAGGGCGTGCGGTGCAGTGCCGTTAGGTGGCAGCGAGACACAGCCGCCCATCTCTCAGGCAACCGGCCCACTCACTCCATTCCAAATCAACGGCTAGACCCAGAAATCACGGACACCCCGAGATCAGGCTGACGTCGCGGACACCCCGAGATCAGGCTGACATCGCGGACACCCCAAAATCAGGCTGACATCAAGAGCAATGGAGGTGAGTACTGCATAGGGCTGCTGAAAGCCACCTCTCAGAGTTAAAGGACGTCCACTATTTTATAGTTTGGCAACAAAATCGTTTATTTCTTTTGTTCGAGTGCTTTTTTTTTTTTTTTAAGGCTTGGCAGCAATGAAGGAATTTAATTTTCTTGAGGGGATAATTTTGGCACAATTCACCATCTCGTTCACTTTTATACACACGTTGGGCTAAACGTCATCGGCGCAGAACATCGCTCATCGCGCATTAAAGAGTACGGCGCAGAGCGACCGCGTTTGCGCTTCACACGAGAGGACGTACAGTCAGAATCCTTCGCAGCGTTAAAGCAGAGAAAGAGAGAGACCGGTTTCAGTGGAGCGCACACATGAACGCTTCTTTAAAAAGCAGAAACAGGAAGCGCATGCAACTGCCACCGTATGTCACATCCTGTTTACCGCGCAAAAGGCACGCTTCGCCCCCCAGACCGCAGCAGGTGTCGCCGAACGAGCGCGAACGTGACTTCGCGCATCTGCTCGAGCCGAAGCTCTCTTTTCCCGCCAAAAATAAAAGCGAAGCCAATTACTGCGGAGTTTATTTCCAGAGGAAGCCCCTCAGGGCTCCGGCTAAATTAGCCAGCGTTTCCCCTGGAAACCGTAAGTTAATTTTCGGGGGGGGGGAGAAAAAAATCACTGACGGATTCTCGTCCTTGTCCTTAACGTGCAATAGGAGAAGGCCAGACTGAAAGTTGCTAATTTAAAATAAAAAATAAATAAATAAATAAAAACAGAACAGAAACAGAACAGGGACTTACTTGTTAAATGATTCGTCCTGGAGGTTCAGAACCAAACTGTCTGCGCTCAGGTACACCTTGTTCTGTGATGCCGCCACCTGGAATGTACACACACACACACACACACACACACTTAATACACCACCTGCTAGGGACATTAAACCAGGTCTGCAGTTCCAAGCACTGCCTGACACAAGCGGGACAAGACTAGCTCCAACAGCAACACAAACACGCCAAGTCTAATACATCCGGAGAGCAGGTGCAATCCCAAAATAAACAATGAATATGAAATGGGGTTCTGTCACACTGCCGCCTGCCTTCTTAAACGGAACTCGAGAGGCATTCATCCCGATTGCCTGGTTCCTTCGTCCTCATCGCCTCGATCCTCACGTGACCCAGAAAGCATTCGAGTCTCGCCATCTTCAAGGACTTTCCAAATCCTTTCCAAATCTTTCAAATGCTCCTTGGAGGAGCGAGGAGGCTCCTGGAGGATGCTTCAGTGAGGAAACACGAGCGGGAGTGTATTTTTGTCAGAACGCGTGACGTGTAAATGATCCACTTGTGGATCCGCCTGTCCACACATGCGACTGACGTTTCTTCAGACTGACACTCGACTAAGCAGGGACGTTCCATTTCACTAACACCCGTCGCCTCGATTCCACCGTCCTCTTCACATCTCGTCCTCCATTGGGCGGAGCGAAGGAGCGAAGGAACGAGGAGGAGACGCAACGAGGTAAAATAAGCGACGGGAACGAACCCAAGCGGGTCGAAAAGCTTTACAAAATGGCCGCCTTCCTCTGGGGCCCTCCAACGGCGTCAGCAAAGGGACTGCACTTGCAGGCGTCCCGTTCGCGTAGCTTCTCACCGCTTCAGAGAGGAGGACGAGGATGAGATTTACGGAAGAAAGGAATAGAGTCGTCCCTTTTTCCCCCTCCTCTTCCAGTACTCGCCTCCTTCGCCCTTTCGCTCTCTCCACATTGCTACACGCGGCCTCGTTTCCGCCGTGACGGGCGTCGTTGAAAGCCGTGTAATCCACTCCGCCGCGTCACGTCAAGGCCCGGTCATGAGGCCTTGAGTTACGGCCTTCCGACGCGCTTCACGCGCCAGCCGGCGCTGAGGACACCCGGGCCCTCGCAACAGAGCCGCGAAATTCCGCAGGGAATCGCATCGCAATCCCTCGCCCCTCGCCCCCCCCCCCCCGAAGAAGAAGAAAACAGCTGGAGAGAGCCGGAACAGCTGGAGAAAGGTTACGCCGACTCACCGTGCGCATTTCCGACGGGACTAGTTAAAGGGAAACGAACCGTGACGGAGAACGCTACCCCCCCCCTTGCGCAAAACTGCAGCCCGCTCAGGTCGACAACTTCACAGGGCCGAGAAAAAAGTGAAGGTTGGTATTTTAAGGAGCAAAAAATAAATAAATAAATAAATTTGAATGACAAAAGAACCGATCTGTTGACAGCACGAGCTCGGAAATAAAAAGACCCGTTTTCATAAATGCCTTTAAATAACAACAAAGCGTTCTGCGGATAAAAGAGGGAAAGAAAACGAGAGAAGGAGAGCCATGAAAGGAGAGAGAGGCCGGGTCTGAACAATGACACACACACACCCGGGGGCCGTCAAGCTTTCAGGCACCAAAGCAATTAATGAAAGTCATTTCAATCTAATCTCATCTCATCTAATTCAGCGCAGGCAGAGGGACAGCCCTCACACGCGTCCTCCTGTCTCTCGCTCTGCGGGAAACGCAGACGACAGCGGCCCCAGTTTCCAAACGAACGTTTGTTTGTTTTTTTTTTTACTGGCAGAGCCAGCGGAACTACATCCACACTTTAATTCGCCCACTTTTTACTTCTTAGCGGGACTGGCTTGAGGGGGAGCGAACAATCTACGGCTAAAGTCCCCCCCCCCCCCCCCCCCCCCCCACCACTCCCCGGATTCCTGCTCAAAATCAAACGGGCCCTGGAAAATGCAGCCCGGCTGGGATTAGTCCGGGCCAGCCGAAATTAAGCTGACCCTCGGCGTTCCTTACTGGCCAAGGAAGCCTGGCAGAGCGTCTTTCACCCGTACCTCAAACAGGAAGCTCAATTTGATTTCTAAATGTACATGCCCGCCCCGTAACTCCATCTGCGATTAACTCCACCGCTGAACTGCTGACTGCAGATTTAGATGCGCTGTTTGTTTAAGAGAAAATGCATTATAAAGAGTGATATATAAAAAAACAGCATGGACAACCTAAGCGACAACATTCAAATGCACTTCAGCAAGCAAAACACAACATACTGACTACAGCAAGAGAAATTTACACAGATCCACCCCAGCAATTGGTGAACTGCTCTGTCTTTGAGTAAAAATGATTGGACTGCTGCTCTGTCAGTCACTCTGCGATATCAGCGGATGTAAAGCAGAGTTGGAGGCCAGCTCCAGAGGCGGTCCCTACGTACCGTCTTGGCGATGTTCTGGGCCGCTCTGATTCGTCGGAGTTTCAGGTAGCCGGGGTTCTTGGTCACGGCCTCTCCCAACTGTCAGTCAAAAGAAGAAGAAAAAAAAAAAGAAGCTTTAATTAAACTCATTAACTCATTTCCACATCGAATATAAACCGTCAACGTCCAATAAGGGACCGGTGTTGGTAATGAGCCCTGTCTGTAAATACATAGACAATCGATATGTGCAATGACAAAAGCTTGTCTCAGACACATGAAATAATGATCAACATAATTTCTGAAAGTTATTGTTATTGACTGGAACAGCTCCGGGGGGGGGGTTGGTTTGGGGGGGTAGGGGCATTTACCATTTTGGCAGCTTCAGCCTCTCCCTCAGCCTGGATGATCTTCTGCCGCTGGTCCTGCTTGGCCTTCTCCACATAGAACTGAGCCCTCTGGGCCTCCTGCTGGGCTGTGGACACACAAACATGCAGTCTCACACAAAGACGAATGAGCGAACACACACACACACACACACGCATGTACACACACATGCATGCACACACACACACACACAAGCGCACGCACACAAGTAGACACGCGGACGTGTGCACGCACGCACACACAAACACACTCTCTCACACGCACGCATGCACACACAAACGCTCTCTCACACACGCACACACGCGCGCACACACGCACACACACACACAGCTGGGGGAAGCCTGGCGTGTGTGTGCCAGGTCTCTGAGCTCCAAGAGAGCTCCAATCACGCACCTTTCATCCTCTTCAGAATGCTGTGCAAAATCACTGGGCTAATCTGCCATACAAAACACCTGATTCAGTTATTATAGCGTTACAAAACCATTACTGTGCTCCTTTTACTGCTCGTTTTGCAACCCTTTTTGCTCAACCAAAACCTTCATTTTAAGGTTCCATTGTAATCTCCTTTTCAAAAGAAATTCTACAAAAAAAAAAAAAAAAAAAAAACCATTAAATTGCATGGTGCTAACAATGCCCTATCAAGGGCAAAGCTCTTTGTAAAGGCAACACAAGTTTACCTAAAATGACAGGAATCGAGGCAGAAATTTTACTCCCACCGATTAGCATTATCGTCAAAAAATACACAAAAGAAAAAGCCGCTGAAAGACGAGCCATCCTGAAGCTGCTGGGTGGCTCATTCGGTTAAGGTGCCATGCTGTGGCGCATGAACAAACCCCACAGATTCATATCTAAACCGGACTGCGCCAGAGCCGACTGCGGCCGGTAGATCCACAAGGGCAACCCGCAGTTGGCGACTGGCTTGCCTAAGGTACGGGAGGGTTCAGGTGGTTAGGGGGTCCACGTTTCGTTGCTCTCTAGCGACCCCCGCTGGTCGATGGGGCGCCTGTGGACTGCATGCTAGAGCAGCATATTGAAAGTCTTCCTCTGGCTCCACTCTGCGAGAGCTTAGCTGTAGTCTGCGATGTGCAAAGAAGCAGACTGACAACACCACGTGTTTCGGCAGAGAACCGCGAACGCCTACACTCTTCCAAATCGGGTGGGAACTGCACATACTCAGCCCTGCGTTGGCACCAAATCAATTTTTTTTTTTAAATTAATAAATCCAAGCCATCCAATTAAAATATATATTATAGACTGAGGACATGGCATACACACAAGTTCAGAGCACCTGATCACTGGACAAATCAACTTCTAACATAAATTTATGTTTGATGCATGCCTCCAACAAAGCACACCGTTTCAGAGAAACAGCGACCTCTACTGGTCAGAAATATTATCTGCACCCTAAATCTCAAGACCTGGTTTTCACAGTTACAATCAAACACAAACATATCTGTATTAATTCAACTTAATCGAAACATAAATAATTTAGTTTTAGTTCATTCTGGAATTAAATATTTTATGCTTCATATATTGCCCATTTCTTGTTAAAGGGGCGACATAGCTCAGGAGGTAAGACCGATTGTCTGGCAATCGGAGGGTTGCCGGTTCAAACCCCGCCCTGGGCATGTCGAAGTGTCCTTGAGCAAGACACCTAACCCCTAACTGCTCTGGCGAATGAGAGGCATCAATTGTAAAGCGCTTTGGATAAAAGCGCTATATAAATGCAGTCCATTTACCATTTACCATTTAAATAAGCCATTTGTTCACTGCAACACAACAGAAGGTGCACATGTAAACTATCTTTTTTCTTTTTGCATTTTTAATTGTTAAGGGGGTTGTTTTATAGCTTGTTTCAAAATGGATTGTTATTTTTTGCAAAGGAAATTAAAAATGGTGAGAATTCTTTGAAAACTCTTTCAAAGAATTCTCTTCTTGTAAATACTTTTACTTCTTGTAAAAAAAAAAAACCCCAAAAAACCTTTGCTATCAGTTTGTAAATATTTACATTGAAAAATACACAGACCAAGTCCAAAAAGAAGGAATGTCTTGTATTTTGCAGAGGAGAAGAGCACCTGCACTTCTACAGAAATGTTTTAACCCTTTTAAAGAATTTTCATTTGTACATGAATGCATTTGCATTTGTATATACGAATGCATCTGAGGCCAAGGCAGCTCTAGAGAGGAGCAGGTAGAGAGTACAGAACACTGCACCACTGATCTAATTTCACATGCTGTTCATGGCCTAAAGTAATCTGAAAAGAAACTTGATTTAACCTTGACTTAATAGATGCTTGAGTAAACTCCAGTAATTCTTACCAGATCTGTGTTAATCCACTCAGTAAAATTGTTTCATGTTCTTGTTTGAATTGATGACTATGAACTGATCACTATCTTGTGTTATAAACAGGAACAACAGGGCATCATCCAGGGCATCATCCTAGTATATGAATGTAGGGCTAGCAAGGTGCTAACAGAAACACTATTACATGAATGCAGGGCTAGCGAGGTGCTAACAGAAGCACAGTCCTATATGAATGCAGGGCTAGCGAGGGGCTAACAGTAGCACTGGTCCATATGAATGTAGGGCTAGCGAGGGGCTAACAGTAGCACTGGTCTATATGAATGTAGGGCTAGTGAGGTGCTAACAGTAGCACTGGTCTATATGAATGTAGGGCTAGCGAGGGGCTAACAGTAGCACCGTGCGCGGTTAGCATAAGCGAGAGAGAGAGAGAGAGACGCGGTCTCACACACCGACTTGCTTGGCCTCCACGGCGGCCGTGTACTCCCTGCTGAAGCTCAGCTCGGTGATGGCCACGTCGTCCAGGATGATGTTGAAGTCCTTGGCCCGCTCGAACAGCTCCCGGCGAATCAGCAAGGACACCTGGGGGGGGGGGGGGAGGGGGAGGAGGGAGAGTGAAGGACTGTGGGCCGGCCATACAAACCCAGCCCCGCGCCTCCACGGCTCGATAGAGCCGTCTGCAAGCGGGAAAACAGAACAGCGAAAATACAAACGCCAGGGACCAAACTGGGTGGATATCTGCCTTAGAAAACACCACCAACATTCGTCACCAGACAGACGAGCCTTACAAACATCAGGAGGATTAGGATGGGAGAGATCCAAGCAACACTTGTAAACCCCCTTTCTTCACATCTTTTAAGTATGATGCCACAGTACAGCACACTGTGGCTTTTCCATATTATACTCATGGCTTTTTTTTATTATTCTTTTTTTCACCTCTGTGGCTGGCTTTTTGGAGTTGTTCTTTTGCATTTCCACTGTAAAGCATCTTTGTGACAGTGCCTCTGTCAAATGAGCTATACAAATGAAGTTGGACTGAATTGAACTTAAGGCGCCTAGAGAAGGTATGCTAACACAAAGTTAGCGGATACATTTTTACTTTCACTTGCACACAATAAAGCCACTTTGGCTCCCCCCGAGCAACCTCCTACTACAGGCTACCACCTACACGTAACTCCAAGCTATCCTGAATTTAACTTTTTTCCCCCCCCTTTTACTTTCTAAGGGGACTGCACTTTGCTATTTTTAAATGTGTTTAACCAGCTCTGGTTGGACTTGAAACTGTGTGCTTGTGTCGTTATTGAGTAACAAGCATTGGCGGGTGCGGTTCGAGTAGACTCCATAATGTTTGCCGTCATTTCACAACACTCACTTGGCCCAACTACAATGGACCCTTGGGGGAAAAACAAATGTGTATTTTGTTGAGCTGAATTACACCACAGGGGCAGGATTGCTTGGACAGAAATCCAAGTTTTGCCAAAGTCCAGGAAAAACAGCAGCCTAAGATGGCGGCAGTGTGGCTGCATTTTCACAGTCAGGTCAGCCAGGTAGAGCAGACAGCTCTGGCAGGTCTGTGTATAAAACTGAGTGCCCAAAGCTCTTGACTCCTGGCCCAGTTTGGGCCTTGGAGGTGCCAGTCGGTCTAAATCCCTCCTGATGGTGCATTCTCTCAGCGAAACAGCCACGTCCCACAGTAAAACGGCAGCTAACTTACCCCACCCTTGGCCATAACCACGCCCCTTAAAACCCCGAATGGCCCGGAAGAGGACCCAGTGGATTAAAAAAAATGCCATGCATTTGCCGTGGTGGACCCACAGCTAGCCCTGGTGTTGCAGCCCAGCTAGCCTCACCCCCGCCCCCCCGCCCCCCCCCGTTTACCTGGGCTCTCTGCGTGATGAGCTGCGAGGCGTTGAACTTGGCCACCACGCTCTTCAGCACCTCGTTGACGATGGAGGGCAGCACGCGCTCGTCGTAGTCCTTCCCCAGCTGCTGGTACATGGCGGGCAGGTTGGAGGCCACCGGCCGGGACAGCACGCGGAGGGCGATGTTCACCATCTGCAGATCTGCGTCAAACACCGCCAGCGTTCAGCGCTCGGCGCCCGCGCTCGTCCCTCAACGCCCACACAACTTACATTTCTAACACAAGATCCGTCTGCACAGCTGGGTCAACCAGCAACCCCAAAACCCCCCCAGCTTTCTACATAACACCACATTACTTTTAGCACTTACTATTACCCGAACCCCTAACCATTATATTACACCACACTCACCTTTGCTTCCAGTGAGGGAGGAGATCTTCCTGGGCTTGGCCCTGATGTCATAAATGATGGGATACTGGAACCATGGTATCCTAACAGGCAAAAATAAAGCACAACACAAACACTTATCCCAAGTTATTTTGCCTGTGTACAGTCACTGCTGATGTGGCTGAAGTGTAATGTCAACCTATGTGAAACATACAGGCCTAAATCCTGCATCTCTCACCAACAAAATAATATATAACTTAAGGTTTTCAGAACAAATGTGTAGAAAAGATGGTTTACAGTCGGTAAATGCAATATTAATTTAAGTGAAATATTAATTTTATTTTGAATTTTCACGTGTGAAAATTTGAATTCTGCACTTAGGACCTCCACAGCCAATGCATGAGAAATCCAAATCCATACCTGAAGTGCAGCCCTTCAGCAAGGACAGTGTCCATCTGCATCCCGCCGATTCTGTTGAAGATAATCGCCCGCTGCCCACCTTCCACTGGGAACAAATCAAAAACAGCCGTCAGTATTCCAGACCCCACTGGGAACCAATCAAAAACAGCCGTCAGTATTCCAGACCCCAGAGCCAACGGTGGAGCGGCCCTACCGAGAGTCCACCCCCTGAACAACGCGTCTGTTTCAGCACATTACATTACATAAATGGTAAAATGGTAAATGGACTGCATTTATATAGCGCTTTTATCCAAAGCGCTTTACAATTGATGCCTCTCATTCGCCAGAGCAGTTAGGGGTTAGGTGTCTTGCTCAGGGACACTTCGACACGCCCAGGGCAGGGTTTGAACCGGCAACCCTCCGACTGCCAGACAATCGGTCTTACCTCCTGAGCTATGTCGCCCCCTTACATTACAGGCATTTAGCAGGCGCTCTTATCCAGAGCGACATGCGTTGTATCCAGTTATACAGCTGGATATATATACTGGAGCAATGCAGGTTAAGAACCTTTAGCTCACGGGTACAACGGCAGTGCCCTAACCGAGGGAATCGAACCTGCGACCTTTCGGTTACAAGACCAACTCCTTACCCATAATGCTACACTGCTGCCCACAGATTGGACTGGGGGGTCAATTCCTGTCCACTGACGTGGCTCAAGGGATTAAATAAAATCACTTTATACTGGGGGGGGGGGGGGGCAACCAGCAAGAGCGTCTCCACTACTTTGTGCTTCGTCCCCGAAAGTCATGATTTTGTGCCAGACCCTTCGGAGTCGGGAAAGTGAATTTAATTTAAGCAAAACTGGTTTCCTGCAATTTGATTGGTTCATGTGAGTCTCAGCCAGTGCTGCAATGTTAGGTCAATGGTTAGCCTCAACGGCTGTCTCCAGACAGATTTCCACCAACAGAGGATTCTGATTTGTCAAAACAGGTAACCAACGGATCGTTATTAAATAAGCACATCCCACATTTCTCTCTCAGCAATGTCAATAGTCAGGCTCATAATACCCAAGGTCAAGTAAAGGCAAGCAGGACCATTACTGGTGTACTTCCTCCCTTTAGAACAAGACTACGCTTTGTGTACCATTGTGTGCTCGGAACACTAGTGCCTTTTCTTTCACTGACAGCTGAACATCAGGTGCATGAAGTGGCAGCTGGCAGCATACTGCTTGCGCGGATGTTGCAAAGCAATAGTGTGCGCAATTAGCAATCATTTTATAACCTTATTTTATAACTTTACTTTTACCGTGCCAGGTCTGTCTGAGTCACAGAGAGCAGCTTTACACACGCACAATTTCCCTAAACCTGGATTTCTAAAATGTACTTTTTTTTTTTTTTTTTAATGCTTTACCCTCATCATCCTCCAAATTTGGAAAGCCCAGTTTGTGGGTCCTTGCCCTTTGCATTGCTCCTCTGCCGATGCGGGAACGGTCGGAAAATAAAGCTTTCGTCTCCCTTGACGACGAGACACTGCTTATTTTCAGTCTACGGTCCACCAGCTCAGCTCACACATACACTGAGGAAGAGGAAGGTACTACCCCCTGGCGTACCCAGGACAGGCCGACCGCGGGCGCCTAATCTACCAGAGGGGTGTCGCTGGTGTTTCACGAGATAAGGGCGTCTGGTGGACAGAGATCTCTCTGTTACCCGGGCGATGCCACAGCCAGCCGGCGGAACAGTCTGGATTCAATACCAGACCCTGGGCACCACCCACACACTACAACAGGGCCTTCAATCAATCAATCAAATTTTATTTATATAGTGTATTTCACAGCAATCGTCACAATATGCTTCACAGACAACCCCGACCTAGACCCCCACAGGAGCAAGCCTAAAGCAACAGAGGCAAGGACAAACTCCCATCTGTGGCAGATGGGGAAAAAACCTCTGAAGAAGGGCTACCCCAGAAACCACAACCTTTTTAATCTCCTGTAGAAAAAGAAATAAAATTTAATAACCAAAACCAAACGGCGCACTGGCCATTACCTGTATACGTGGCTTCTTTGACCCCATATGCAAGCGCGCCGGCCCCAATGAGCAGCTTGGCTCCAAGGCCAGCTCCCCGCGAGCCGGAGGACATCCTGCTGGCAATGTCCCGCAGGTGCTGCAAAAATCTCTAACAGGGAGGAAGAAGGTCTTTAGTCACCAATCCTTATACACTTGACATCTGTCCAATAATTAACTAAAGTGATCACAGTCCCTCCTATGCTCATTAATTTACCTCTAATTTACCTCTTTCACTAGACAGTACGGGGAAGCAATATTATTCCAATTCAATTAAGTATTCACTGATGAAATCAACGATTTCAATAAGTGATAAATCGTTCTATAAGGTTTTGTTTCAGCGATGACCTGGAACTATTACCGAACTACAAGAAACACTGGCGTGACCGAGTACCCCATCTTGCGGTCATTATTTATACTGAAGAACCAGTTGCTAGTGGCCATCTCGAACTTTCTGCTATCTGTCCTCTAACACTGGTTATGAAAATTTGGATTACATTATTAGAGGCACAGTAAAATATAAGTCAATATAAACGTCAGACACACAATTTAAGTCCGTTGGGTACGCTAATTCAAGTTAATACTAAGCCATTCTATGCTGTCACTGAAATGCGCCAGTTAGCTATGCGTTTTGTGCAGCTAGCTAAAGCTGATAAACACGCGTTCTCGGTCATACAGTAATCAATCACTATGAGACGAGGTACTGCTAAAGGCTGTCAACAACAGCTTGCTATGTTAATTATAATGTACAAACATCTACTCATCAGGTAATGAAAGATTACACAATGTCAGTCTGCCGGCTAGCAGTAGCTATCTTGCTAACGTTAGCTGTCTAGAAAGAAATGATTATTAGAGAAATAACGGGTCCCTCCAAACAACAGAACATGCCAGCACAGGTCCGTTTCTACATACACAGACAAATGTTTCCAAGAAGACCCCAGAACTAACATGTAATATTTCCAATTAGAGATCAATTTAAACACTTACACTGGGCTCCTTATTCGCCATGCTGGTCCATGCAGTAATGAAAAAAAGATCCAAGGTCGTAAAGGACTTCCTGTACTAGACGAAATGCTTCCTGGGACTTGTAGTTTCCACTTGTAACATCGTTCTCAAGTTCGCAACTAAAACCTTTCCGTGGTCCGCTTTCTCTAGATTGAAATATAAATACCGAGACATTTTACAATAGTTTGTGATTATTTTAGTGGAACATAATTTACCTTTTTTTTATGTGTATAGACATTTCCTACTCTAAATTCGACATTTAACTTCAAAAGGGAAACAAATACCTGGCTGCAATAGCAGGTTTGAAAGGTTTTGTATTTTTCAGGTAGTGATCTTAACTTCTTAACTTTCATGTCTATGAGGTTTTTCTCATGAGTGTTGAGCACCCATATGGTATCTGTATTCAGGGTGTGAATGATTAAAATTCAGCAGTTAAATTATCAATCCAATACCGATGCAATAAACTGCCAGATGCCTTCAGAAACATAGGGTCAAATTTAAACCATCAGTAATGCCACCTAGCATCATTAAATTTGTTTCCATTCTACCCTTACCTTACATCTGGCTGGCCAGCGGAGGACGGGCTCCCCCTCTGTAGCTGGGTTCCTCCTGAGATTTCGTCCCTTTGGGGTGTTGTTTTTCTCCTCACCGGGGGAGCTTTCATTTTTGGGGGTTCAGGCCAGTTATCTGCCAAGTTTTCCTTTAGTTTTTCTGCAAGGCGTCTTTATGACAGTTCTCTGTAGAACACGCTATACGGAGTAAATTGAACGGAATGAACTAAATTCAATCATTCAAACTGAATTGGATGATTGAATTTTATAGCTTCATTATAAGTTTTATATACTACGTTCATAGCAGTTGCATTCTCCATCTTGACCCAGCAATATTGGAACTTATCAAATAATCTCCAACCCATGGGTCTTCATGTATAACTAGCGTGAGACCCTACATCTCACCCTATGCAACACTAAAATGTGTATTAAATCAATGGGCAAACTTGCTGTTTCTAATCGTTAATTAGTAGGCATGCAAATCTAGAACCAGTTTGGTCTTCAAGCTCTTGGTCAAAGAAAGTTAGGATACGGACGAGGGAAAACCCGGTCCTAGATCAGCACTTCTGCTCTCAAATGCTTATAAACACAGTCCCTGATCTGGGATCAGTTTTTCCCTTTGATGTAATATGGATGAGGTGAGGATATGGACAATGGAAACCTGATGCCAAATCAGCACTCTTACTTACACGCATTTAAGAAACAAAGTCCCCTGATGTTTCATCAACGATCACCACTTAGACAAATGATGCACAGGCAACTCATAAACCCTATCCCTGAAGATTTACCATCCTGTCGGTTTTCACTCCAGCCCTAACAGAGCACACCTCATTCAACAGCTAGAGCCAGGCTGCCCAGCCCTGTTCCTGGAGATCTACTGTCTGGTACGCTTTCATTCCAAACCTTACAAAGCACACCTCACATTCAATAGCTCCAACCTTTGTTCAACAGCAAGAGGTCTCCTTGAGTTGCTGCTCATCAGTAGAATCAGGTGTGCGAAATTATGATTGAAATGAAAACCTACAGGGCGGCATATCTCCAGGAACTGGGTTGGGCAGCCCCGCCACAGATACACTCACCTTTATTAGCACGTGGCCTGATTGATATTAAGCTCAACACAGAGGATGAGGCTGGGTTTCAGCCGGCTAAGCTGGCCAGCTCAGGTGGCCGAATGCCACTGAGCCCCAATATGCTTTTGAAGTTGGTGACAACACTTGCTTTAAGACTGTGGGAGGCTAAAGTGACTATGCCACAAGACTAAAGGGACTTGCACAGCACACAGACTCAAAAGCAGAAGACAATAACCTCTGTAAGAACAATGAACAAAAACATTTTACTGTATGGGAGCTTCAAATTTAGGGCGCTGAACAATATTATTTGATTTTTAATGTTAGGTTTGTTTTTTTGTTTGTTTTTCTTTTTTTAAAGATCTTTAATCTGTAATAGTGCATTTGGAGTGCATGAAAATAAAACAATAATAATTCCCCCACATTAGATTCATTGCTTTTCCTTCCCTATTTAACTGGGGGAAAAATAGGCAGTAATCAGAAAGAAACGCTGAAATTGCTTTTTCAACCAGACCTGCGTTATCATGAGAGATGCAGTGAGATTCAGATGATGAAAAAACTACCTGTTTCCTTTCAAGTAAATATCAGTCAGTAGGTAACCACAAAATGTCATCAAAAGCATGATGTCCCAAGGAAAAGGATAATTTAACTGTTATAGAGGAAATGACCAAAAACAACACCTAGACAAGATCACATCTGAGAAGGTCCAAATTTATCTACAATAACGCACATCAACTCGTGTGTTGGAAATATTTGCAAACAAAATACAAATAAACAGTACTGCTTTGAACTCGCATTGGTGGCTATGAATATTTTAATTCATAAGTACATTCAGTATTAAACACAACCTATTTTACAGTTTAGTTACAGCTAAGGGCAAAACAAACAAACAAAAAAAATAACAACAGCATCCACAACGACGACGACAACAACGACGACAAAAACTGCAAGCAGACGAATATTTAAAAAATACGGGCTGCCAATGAAGCAGTGTACATTGCGAGCTGAGATTGAGGAGAAAAAGGGGAATGTACAGTTAAATAATTTACAAGGTTGGAAGCAAGGAGCAGCGTCGCTCGTTTATATACAAAGTCTTTGCCTGCGGAGAGCCGGTGATATCTTCAGAACTCGCCTCGAGATTAGGGTTTCTGGCGTCGTTTCCTTTCAGCGCGACGTCGTCACGGTAACAGAAAAATTAAAAACTATTCGTGGACGGTCCTCTCTGACCAGGTATAAAGTCTTGCAGCTGTGAGAGACTTGTTCTTTTCCCCTTCAAAAAAAAAAAAAAAAAAAAAAAAAATAGGATAAAAAAAAAAAATTAAATTAAAAAAAAAAAACATAATAATAATAATTAAAACGTGTTCGACTTCAGACGTAGAAAAGTCGTACTCGGGAAGTGCTGACGAGAAGATCGTCGTCGTAGAACTTGGTCTCTATCACGACATTGCCGCTGTAACGAAGGAAAGGGACGACAGTTAGTTACGTCAGTTAGAAGCTCTCGTGCATTCCAGAACAAGCTTGCCCAGAAAAGGCTGCTTGTCGTTCGCTCGGTCACGTCAGCGAGTAGCGGATCTGAGACGACGGCTTGAACGAATCGCTGGTTCAGAAAGCGAAAGTCCACCTCAGTATTTTGTTCCAGTCGTCACCTGGATTCGCTAATTGGCCCAATTCTTCAGCCAGGAGGAGGAACAAATCAGTGAAATCACCTGGCTGAGTTCATGGGTGGAATAAACACGACACTTTTACTTTTTTTTTTTTTTTTACCCCTGGATTGTCTACCTGTGATGAGAACCGGCAGACACCGCAGCCCCCTCAGGCTGGACTGCAGAGACGCACGTTTCAGACTGACCAGGTTCACCGCAGGAGAAGTGAGGAAAAGCGAACTCACGTTAAAACGTTGGCGGGCATCATCTGGGACTCCGGAGCCGCCTCTATCAAGGACTGCCACGTGTTCGTGGAATTAGGAATCACGAAACCGAACTCAAAGAACCATTCTGCAGGGGGGGTAGACGAAAGACTCAGTAACACTCACACAACATTTCTGCAATGAATGAATTTAGAAAAAAGAAAAAAAAAAGTTCCAAAATGACATATGTTGCCCGGCACTACGACACCAGATTCAACTAATTAAATTATTGTGGTCTTCTCTCCCTTCGAAGAGTAGGTATATTAGAATATTTTTTCAAAATTCAAGTCAGTGTTCTTTTGTTCTAAAACAATTTAATCATGTATTTGTGATCTTGCAGCTTTAGATTTTCACATGTTAAAAAACATTTAATTCAATCTTTTGACATGTGCAAGGCAGACTGTTAATTTGTGTCACAGACTGCATTCGCTCACTAAGTTGGCTGAGAGTTAATTTAATGAACCACTGGTGTGAATCACTCTAATCCCCCAATATAAACACTCTTTTCAGGCAGGAAGAGCGCCACCATGTGGACACGACAGGCAGCACCACCTGCTTCCTGAAATAAACTTTAGTCTTCATCCTGCATGGCACAATTATCTCAGAAATATGAGATCCATCCAGAAAAAATGGTTAACCCTTAAGTCAGTGTTCTGGAACGTCGCTTTCAGTTACCAGTAGTGATTATCACATCAGCATTAGAATGCTCAGTTACCAGTAGTGATTATCACATCAGCATTAGAATGCTCAGTTACCAGTAGTGATTGTGACATCAGCATTAGAATGTTCAGTTAAGAACATTCTAATCACACATTTGTGACCTCACAGCTTAAAGGGTTGAAAGAAGACGAGACAAAGAGGAGGAAGGGGAAGTGGTACCTTCTAAACACTGCCCCTTGAAGAAAACCTTTTGTTCAAGTCGGAACTTCTCCAGCTTTTCTAGAGAGGAAAAATTCAGCTCTCTGGACACAGCCTTGCACTTCAAGATCTTTTTGGGAACTCGAGCTGCAAATAACAGAACAATCCGGTCAACCCGGTTGCTTTTGGTGTGAACACACAGACACACAGGACAGAGTATTTTGAAAAGAACCTTGGGTTTAAAACAACCTGTCGCTCACTCCAGACATACAAATCAAACAAACATATATTCAAAACACGCATCCATTATTCCCCTCCAGTGTACAATGGCAGCATACGCAGATTCACGCTCTTAAGACAGGCTGTGACGTCATCGTTGGGAGGTCTGAATGGGACTGGCGCAATCCCCCATTCAGAGTAATTCAAGAGAAGCACACGCGCGCACGCGCACACACACACACACACACACACGGCTCAGTCGGCGAGCTCTCGCACGTAATACCGGGAACATTAAGCGAATGGAGTTTCGATGAAAACCGCGGAGGAGGAAAGCGTACTTTTTGAAATGATGCTCATTTTCATCGGACGCGTCGTGCGTCACCACCCCGCCATCACCACACCGCGCGGCCGCAGAAATTAAGATCGTAACCGGTTTTCACCGTAATCGTAACGGACCAATTCTCACAGTCAAGGACGTAGATTGCCTGGCGTCGAGAGAGCCTCCTGACGGCGAGGGGTAATCTTTTACCCGAAACGGAAATTCACTCGCGGCGCATTTCGCAGCCTGTGCCCATACGCGTGAAACACTCAAGCCTAATTGGGTGACGTTGGCCTGGCCCCTCCCCTCCCTCACTCGCTCGCTCGCTTGCAGGGGAGGACAGGTGAGCCTGGAAAAATCATCGGCAAGAGACCGGCGAACACATCCAAGGGTTGCTGCATTAGGCTAGAAAAACGCACCTGGATAATTAAAAACAGTTGCGGCGCGTAGCGAGACAACAAGTGATGCAATCATCAGGACGGCGTCTTCTTCGCGACATGGTTGACTTGTTCCAATTAGCTTAAGGCTCTTTACCTTTAAACACTTCCCTCTCATCTGGTGTTCAGCAGGGCTCCTGATTGTTCAACTGAACCATCTACTCGTGATGAGTAACAAACTTTAAGAAGAAAATCGATACGTTTGCAGCCCGCAATAAAACAGATAGTGATACCACAATAAGTCATGAAAATAAAATAAGTCCGGGCGATCCAGCCGCGAGCGGGCCTGTTACCTTCGTGCTCCACCCCGGGTAGAGAGAGGTCTTCCGTCCCCTGCCACAGGACCTTCCCGGTCTCCGCGTCCCGCAAGTTCATCCAGTTTCTGATTCAGCGCAACTTAAGGGAAATGGATTACAGGCTGGAGGGACGAGCTGGCTGAGCAGGCCGAAATCCTGAAGCGAATGAAAGCCTGTAAATGCAACAACCCCCCACCCCCCACCACCCCCCCCCCCTTCCCAAAAAACCAACAATCCAAGCTTGAAGCTGCCCCCACACTCACCCCCACCCACCCCCCTCCTGGGGTTTGATACGTGCTGGACACAAGTACCCCCGCACAGCTAAAAGATTAAAACGCGCCACCATTTCATTGTGTCTATTATTAGGTATGAATCTATTTTTAGGTACAGCTTTTGTGTTACGAATCAACTTTTAAAACATTCAATTGTGAAAGTTCTCGTCTCAAAACTAGACGGGGTGTAATGAACTGAAACAATAAATCAAAATGCCGTAGCCAGGCCTACTTGAAAGGAATAAAAATGGGAGCACTGTAAAGGAAAAGAAATTACTGTGGAGAGGGTTTGTGACCTTCAGTGAGCGGGGGGGCCTACGATGGCGGTTTCATTTCTGACCTCACGGTGAACACAGCACGGACCGCAGCGGCTGACGCAGGCCAATCAAAGGTATACGCACTCATAATAAGCAGCCGCATACACACACACGCGCACGCGCACGCACCCACACACTAGATTGTGTCAAAAAGGATAAATTAAGGTGGCTTTGTGATGCTTCTGGAAGTAGAGGGATGTGTGAAGCCATTATAAAATGGCAAGCCCAAAAAAGAGGAGAAATCTACCAATTAGACGACTTCTCCAACCCCCCCCCCCCCCCATCCTTTTTTTGGGGCCCAGAGTAATTTGTGCTCATTCGCCTCCCCCTTTCACGGGCCATTTCTATAGCCACTGTGAAACATCAGCACTTTCTTTTTTACACCTTTTCCCAAAGTACCTGATCCAGGTTTGCGTTTCTAATTGTGTTCTCATGCACTTCTGCTCAGATCTATTTTGGACTTGCACCTGGCGTATCTACTTGACCTGGACGTGACTGAGAAGCAGCCCCTTTGACTCCTTCTCCGTTTTCAAACCAGGCACACCAGACACAATTCACGGAAGGTTTAAATTTCACCCCCACCACCCTTTTTAGCTATATCATGGTTGTCAGTCAGTTTTTTGGAGCAAGGCAAGTGCTGAAAAAAAAAATATTCCTGTTATAGGACACCGGGTATAGGTCAGGGATGGGCTTTTTTCCTGATTGGACACGATTAATCAGTAAATACTGATGGGCCTGAGTGGCCTGTATCACAAAGCAGGATTATTGAGTTAGCTGGATAACTGCACCAAATAAAACCTGGAACACGCCTAAATCTGGAACATGGACTGTAATGTAAAAACAGCTGTTCGGCGCAGTTATCCTGCTAACTCCGTAATCCTGCTTTGTGATAGGCCCCTGGACTCTAAACGCCTCAAGCAGAGGCAGAGGTCAGGGGTCATAAGCACACACACACGAACAGCTTTTTCACTCAGACAACTGAGAGCAGGGGGGGTTCAGCTATAAAGCTAAACGCTAGTGGCCCCCCAGACATTTCACAACTGGGGGAGGAAAGAAAAAAAAAATCATTGTTTCCAGATTAATGAGGAGACGGGCTGCATCCCTGACGGAGTGACACGCCCACACAGACCAGCCCCCGCCCCCCCCCCACCCCTCAAAAGGGGAGAACAAAAGCCAGTGACAAGCCCAGGTACTTCGTGTCAGCAACACCTGAAGCCCTGGCTCCCCCCCCCACCCCACCTACCCCACCTCATCCCTGATCCCCACCCTCCCCCCACGTTAGCCCGCCCCCCCAAGCTAGACAACACCACCACCCCCCCCATATGGCCCGTGCACAACAGAGCTCAGCATGTCAGCGTCAGCCTTCGCAAAAAAGCACCTGACACACCCCCACCCCGACCCCCCACACCATGGCCCCCCCAACCATCACCCCCCGTGCCCCCCCCCACACCGAGCCTGCTGTTTCTGAAGGAACCGTGCCACGCCTGAAAAGGGCTCTCTCCGTTGCCGTGGAAGCCCTGCTCCGTTCGGCTTCTGCCGACCACAGCGCCGTGAGAAAGTATTTGCCCCCCTTCCTGATTTCCTCCGTTATACGGCACATTCTGTCACACGCTGAATGGTTTCAGATATTTTGACCAAATGTAATATTACATAAAAAGAAAGCGAGTAAACACAAACACGCATTTATAATAATTTTTTTTTTTTTTTTAATTTCATTTTTTTTAATGAAAAAGTTAAAAAAAAAAAAAAAAAAACACCAAAATACTTTTTCACGGCACTGTAAACACACAAAAACATACCAGCCTGGTGCCGCAAGCACAGGGAGTGAGCGTTAAGAGTCCCGATTGCTTCTCACGGATATCTTGTGTCAAGCACAGCCAAGGTAGCATTACCGCAGCCGAATAACAAAACGATAAAAGGCTGGCGAAGCAATACAATGACAGCAATAACAAAACGGTCATGTTTTTAACGCATGTACGCACACTCACCCCTCCTCAGAACAAGAGTAACACGCCCTGATGAAGACCTCTGTGTCAAATCCGTAACCACGACTGAACTAAATACAACTATTGTTTTGGTGAATAGCGGGCAAGTTTTCATTTAGTCTAATGTCGCACTACATTTCCCATGATGCAAGTGGGCAAGCCTTCAGAGGGACTGACACCATCACAAATGGGGGGGGGGGGGGGGCATTTGAGTAAAAAAAATCTCACCCCGGTTTGGGAGTCCCGCCAGGAGGAATAAGGACATGCAAGAGTCAGAGGAAACTGCGCAAGCCTCATTTAGGGCTCATTAGGACGGAGTGCAGCACAGTGGGTAAGGAACTGGACTTGTAACCGAAAGGTCGCAGGTTCGATTCCCGGGTAGGACACTGCCGTTGTACCCTTGAGCAAGGTACTTAACCGAAATTGCTTCAGTATATATCCAGCTGTATAAATGGATACAATGTAAAATGCAATGTAAAAAAGTTGTGTAAGTCGCTCTGGATAAGAGCGTCTGCTAAATGCCTGTAATGTAATGTAATGCCTGGATACT
The DNA here is from genome assembly GCF_013347855.1 of Anguilla anguilla. Lineage (NCBI taxonomy): Eukaryota > Metazoa > Chordata > Actinopteri > Anguilliformes > Anguillidae > Anguilla > Anguilla anguilla. The sequence continues at coordinate 4,402,941 of NC_049204.1, read as the reverse complement.
GAAACTCGATACCACTACGGCACTGGTTCCCATAGAACAGGCACCTACTGAACCGAATCGCAACGCAGATTTCGGTCCCACGCGCCTTCACCAGCAAATGTCACACCTGCCTCTGTCGTCAGGAAGTTAGGCAAAGTTAAACTCTGTGAAAATGCCAAAAACAAAAAACGGTATACATTATGAATATGAAGTATAATTTAAGCAAATTCTTTTTTTTCTTCCTACATCAATTACCAATATTACGGTCTCTACGTGTTGATGGGAGTATGACCTCAGCTAAAAGAGATTTTACACAACACTCACAGCACTAATACTGGCAACGGTAACGCCTGGCCTCGATGACTACAAGGTCTCCGGGTGGATCTTTCTTTCTGGAATGTTCCATGAGCTCTTCCCCCTCGCGGGAACTCAGTTGCCAGGGCCTCCCTCTTGGTGCCAGTCACGCAAATCAGATTACCGTCGTATTCCAACCCACCAGTCCAAATATGCATTAAAAAAAACCCCACAACCAACCCACTCAAATCTACATCAAAACCCACAACCCACCAGCTCACATGCAGATCAAAACCCACAACCCAACAACCCACCAGCTCAAATCTACATCAAAACCCACAATTCACCTGCTCAAATCTACACCGAACCCCATTACATGTCAGTCCTAATGTTTACTGTCCTTTCAACACCTCTGCTTGTTCTTACTTTGAGCCAGTCAATTCCTTGTTCTCTCCCTCTGGAGATAAATCATTATAAGCATAATAACCACCACCATCATCATCATCATCACAATCAGTTCTTGACCAATTCTTTCATCTCTTTGGTCCTAAACTAAGCTCTAACAAAGTGGTTCAGCGTGATGGTATCAGGATTCTTCATCTCCAGTCTTTCATTATAAAGACTTGTCGAAGCTTGGTGGTAGAAAGCACTGTGCACAAACACCAACAGTAAGGCTTTACAGCCTTACTCCTTTCCAGGGCTTCCTCCCGACGGGACAGGTTTTGGGCTTGTCCTGGTTTTTCGATTTAACTGGTGGCATGTGGTGCACCAGCCTACACTGGTGCAATTGTCTCCACATCGGCAATATTTGGTAATTACGGAATCGTGCACATTTTATCGACATTATTTAAAATTATGGACACATGTACTCTTCCTTCTCCACACTCACACCCAGAAAAAATACATGGCAAAAATTGGAAATGCAAAGATTGTGTCGTTTTTAATTTATCTTGATATTCGCTTTTTGGATGCTATTGCTCTTGCACCGTTTATTGTAGGACAGTCCACCCTCCTTCTGTATTTCACCCCTACTTTATAGAGACAGGGGAAATGCAGAGGGGGGGTTAAAGAGAGAGAGAGAAAGTCGGTTGTCTTATGAACCGAGCGCTGCAGTCCACCCTCACAGCTTCACGGTACACATTCATTTACACAGCTGCACGCTTACTGAAGCATGTCACGCCAGGTACCTCGGTCAGGGTACAACGGCAATGCCCCAAATGGGATCTGAGCCTGCAACCTCCCAATTTGAGTTGAAAACCCCGTACCCATAACCAGTTTAGAAATACCACTGGAGTTGCACTGTCCCCTTCTATTCTATCCAGGATTCAGCAAAGATGTCAGCTATGATAATGGCCGGAACAATCATGAGAGAACAGGCCAATAGCAGTAACCTGCTCTCCCATTGAAACTCCTCCCATTTGCCCACTTAAAGGGACATGCCATTAAAAAATGATGTCACTGAAACCACCCAGTTCAAAGTAACGCAGACAAGCCTCCAGCCATAATATTTAAACAGATTAATTGTAGAAGTCGCATACACTCTCCCTTCACACAGAAAACACACACTGGCCCTGCAGGATCAGAGCCCTAACTGACAATCAAAATCCATCGTGTAAAAATACACTGAAAAACAGAAACAAATTATTATGGTACAGCGATACTGAAAGGAAAAACAAAGATCTTGTTCAAAAACCTGGGGCAACTTGATTCTTCAAAACCGGAGCAGTCCGTCCAAGTCTCCTCCAGGCATTCACCAAAATATTATGGAACCCAATTTAGACCCATCCCTGCTTCTTCCACCTTCCAGAACATTCTGGTGCCCCAGAGCACTCAATCACCTTAATTGGGTAGGATTAGCAAGCTAATAGCAATTAGACGAGCACATTTCCAGCATGTTCTCCCTGGTGCATTCTACGCACCATGCAGTCTAGATGACTAATCAACTAAATGACATTTAAAGACAAATGAGCACATTAAACGCTAGGAGTTAATCTGGATCCATCTGAGCTTTAAAATCAGGGTTTCCATTGATAAAGACAGCATTGCAGACCTATACTGTACTTACAATAGTTAATTTCTCACATGACGAGTATACAAAATGCTTTGCTTGAATTGCAGTCTTAAAGTGAGCAGAGTTGTACAACTCCACATGTAGATCATGGACAGTCTCTGTGTCCGGTATAAAAATAGCTGGGGGAAAAAAAAAAAAAAAAAAACGTATTCTTAAAAGACATGCAGAGCAAGAACAAATTAATGTTAAGTGTGCCAACTCATTTATTACAAATTATCTTAGCGCACACTCACTAATAATAATGGGTTAAGGTGTGGTCTGTAACTGACACAGGTGAAATGTCCAGGGGTCAGACAGTAAAAGCCCTGCCATACGTTTCCTCCACCCATGACCTCAGCCAGCCGATTTCTCGAATTAACTCTACCTCCTGACTGAAGAACCGTGCCAGTTAGCATATCTAGGTGACTGGAACAAAATATTAAGGAGGCCTGTTACTTGCAGAACCTGAATTTTCCACCTCTGGTAACCGATAAAACCTAAAACAAAGTTTATCTTTTTTTATTCCTTGAACCCCCTCCCTCCGACCCCACCACCCCCCCCCCCCCCCCCAATCACACCTGTACTTCAGCCGCTGATTTCCCCACTAAGTTACATCTGCACATTTCCAGCGACAGACCGCGCAGCACAGACAGGCAGCGAAGTCACCTGAAATGCTTCTGCCGGCTACGCTTGGTTTCTGATGCTCAGTTTGAGATTCGCAGTGACAGATGGCTGTAGGATCACACCTGCTGACAGGAGGGGGGGGGGGGGGGCAGGGCGGGGGGCGAGGCGGGGGGGCAGGAGGGGGGGGCGGGGCAGGGGGGCAGCCACAGGGGGCGGGACACTTCAGCTGACGGACACAGAGAGCATCTCCTTAATTAGCACACCGAGCACCTGCTTCGTGCCAAAGCCAGGCTTGGCACATGCATTTTTAAAAAGGCTGCCCATTGTTCAGGAAAGCGGGCGTCCTCTGTCACAAAGTCCCGCGTACGTTATCTCTGCAACGCACTTCGTCTCCCAAAGTTCAAATGGACCAAATCAAACTTTGTTGGATATTTTAAAGCACAACTTCACAGCCGTGTTGGTGTGCATTAAACTAAAATTTCAGGCAAGAAAAAAAACTGAAACATACCTTCATATTTGACAGATAAAGATGGTGAGGACAAGGTGAGGTCAAACTGATGCAAAACTAGAGCTCCCTTGAGCCTCATCTTCAATGTCATTATCAACAGTATATCAAAAAAACAACTTCATTAAAAAGCAATAACAGCACATCTACTCAAAATTTGGTACTATCTTTGCCACAGTTCCCATCACAACACTGAGTGCCTAACATATACTATTACTAGTAGTGGCAATCATTTAGGACAGATTATCTGACATCTAAGCAAGTGCCCGTCTCTCTTGAAAAACGTCTCTCTTGAGACGTTTCTCACTAGCACCAGTGCGGTCAGATCCAGTATAGCTCTTTCAGCCACCTTCTTCAATGCAAGTCAATGGTACCAATACAGTAAAAATACTAAGTCAATCATTTTTCCCCCCATTTTTCACAACTGTTTTTTTTGTTTTCTTCGTTTAATGTCTCCTCATGTGCTGATTTGTCAACCTATTGTGTCTTTTGGACAATATTTGGACAATATCTTGAGGACGACTCGGGGACAGCTTGCGTCACTACAGAGTGACGCGTTTAGTGGACGACCCGGACCCAGCCCGGACTTTACGATCATACAAGAGTCCTCTTTTCCCTACAGCGCACCCTCTGGCTCTGATTTGAACAACATGGCAATGTGAAAACCACGCTTTCCGCAGTGTCAAAACGCTTTTCACAAGCGAATGCAAAGTCAATGGGTGATATCACAATGACTTTCTCTTGATTTCTTTCTACAGTCTATGGTCTCAACAAACTCCATAATGTGTACTGTAGTGCATTTTACAGTGCATAAAAACTGCAGGAATCAACAGTTATTAATGACAGGTTTGGCCCTGTCACAACAATAAAGGAAAGCCTTTAGAACACAGTGTAAGGTCAAAGTTCACACGGTTTGCACTGGCCAGCGTTTATGCTCAGCTGTCTCATTGCATGTATTCCGTGGGCAGCTGTGAGGTCACAACTGCCATAAAGGAATTTTAAACAGCTCCATTCCAAACTAGTACGGAAGAGTTTTGCAAGCTAATTTGTAACAATAGCATCCTGGTCAGCACAGAAAGTACTCATTACAGGAAAAAAGGAAAATCTAAAATAAATAATCCCTCAAAAAGTTGAGCGAGAGCTCTACTGTGGCAACGTCGCAACTTCAAGTGAGAGTTACGCAGACACTCTCGCAAACAGAAACCACGCAGCAGACGCAAACGGGATTCTTGAGTCGCTCGTCCTCGGCATCCGTTGCTGTTGCCTGAGCCCCTGCACCAACAGCATGCTTCAGAGATCCCGTTTCCAAGGGACAGACGGAGGAGAGGCTCCGCTCCACCCAACGGAGGAGTCTCAGCACATCATATTCACCCCTGGGGTCCCGCAGAGAGAGAGAGCAGTCACCAAGGACCGGGGGGGGGGGGGGGATAGACAGAGAGAGAGGGACAAAGAGAGATGGAGGGGGAGGGAGAGAGAGAGAGGAGGAAGAGAGATATACATAGAGAAGAAAGAGACAGAGACAGATAGGGGGACAGAGAAAAAATGAGAGAGCCAAAGAGAGAGAGAGATAGAGACAGGGACAGGGACAGAGAGGGAGGGAGGGAGGGAGGAAGAGAGAGAGACAGAGACAGACAGAGATAGTGAGATAGAGAGACAGAGACAAAGAGAGAGGAGAGAGTCTGAAGCGCAGTGCTTTTCTCACTCGAAACCCTTAAAATCACTGGAAACACCAATGTGCCAAAAATGTTGCTGCACTGCATTTATGGATTTCCGATGTCAACAGAACTGATGTCACCTCTTGCAAACAAGGGTCCAAAGTTAACATGCACCATACGGAGTCACTACACCGTCAAAGCTGTAATGATAAAAACAATAACAATAATAATAGCGGTGCAGTTTTATTGCAATGAACCTTATTTGTATAGCACCGTTCATAAAATGTTCACCAGCCACCACTGCTGTCAATGGAAATAAATTACACGTATTATATGACATTACAGGACATGAAATGAACAAGCAGTACATTCTATGGTATGCCTTGTCCCTGCCATAATAGTTCAGCGATGAGCCTCCTCTGGAATGTACAAAAAAAAAAGAACATCTTGAGACGGCAATCAGTGCCAGAAGCTTACACCAATACTAATCGGCAACATTGCAATATAGGCCACAAGAAGCATAATGTTTGGTGCGATGCATTGATACTTATGTGAAGATCTAGAACTTAAGTTTGAACTCTGTACAGAATAATGGCATCTGTCATATTACACTAGGCATCTGTCATATTACACTAGACACAAGTGGAATTGAATGAATCATCCACATTTTTTCATTGAACCAGGTCATTAAAACCAACACTGCATTAATCTTTGTGTATGTTTTTTGGAAATGCTAAATCCATCTACATAGCTGAATGCCCAGTGAGACTTGGAGTTATATTATGCCTTCATAACCCTAACCCAAAAAATCGTCAACACATACATTCCTTCAGATCACATGGGACCGGTACAATTCACCTGACTGAATGTACCGAAAAAACTCGTACCTGCAACAGTAAATTATCGCCATTCCTTAATATCCCCCCCCCCCTCCCCCATCATTTCCCACTAAACTAATTTTTCAATAGGTGCTGTCAGCGTGAGTAAGACCTGGGCTCGCCAATTTAATTTAAAATATGGACAAAATCCAAGGAAAGGAAGTATTTTCAGCTGCATTAACAGACTCAAGAGGCATGTGCAATTCCTCGAAACTAAATTCAATCTCTTGGGTATAAAACGAGTACAGTCTGAGGGAAAACACATTCCTTTCGTGACCCCGGTCACCGGTCAATCCGTTTCTTACAGCCACTCGCAACTACTTCTGGAACATACTATGTTTATCCGCATTACGTAACGGGTCAATAACCTGCTCGTGCACGAAAAGGTAAGAAGGCACCTTACTTAACGGGACAGTGCGTCAGAGAGTCGCTGACACAACCCGCTGGCATTAAAATACCACAAGCCGCCGGAAGGAGAACATCATCTACAGTGGCTCAATTTACTCTGAGTACAACACACGCAGATAAGATGACCTGCGGCTGGGCCGTGGCCATTCTTACGTTTCTGTGTAGGCTTGGTCATTGCTTTATAATATAAAAAACCGTTGTACTATAATAAAATGTTTGTTAATTAAATTAACACTTATTAATGTTCCGTCTACCACCATCTTATTCCAAATTAGAAAAAAAGAAAGAAAAAAAAGAGAGAATTATTGGCCATTCGCTGCGGGCCCTTGAGGATTTCAGCTACTCGGTCTTCACGCCACGCAAACTGACGGAGCAGCGAGTTTCTGCACACAGACAGCTCCCTTTGCCCGCGATTAGCATATAAAAGCGAGCCAAAGCGCTACTAGAAAGGCACAAACGCGGACTTTTCACGCGTTGTCCCGGGTGCTGAAATGCACCAGTCTCGCCTACCAGACCAAGGAAAGCCGTAGAGCAGCAAATCCCTGTCCGTGTAAATCAAGGATTTAAGAATTACCAGCCTAGAGAGAAAAAAACTCCCTCGTCTTCTCCAACAAGGTCATACACAAAACCAGCAAGAATTGCCGAGAGACAATATCAACATAGCCATGCTTAGGGATGGCAGATCAAATGTCCAGGAAAAGTTGTTCGGCTTATTGTAAAGCCATATGATAAATCAGTTACAGCATTGCAGGTGTGATAACTCCACTTCGTATGACCGGGACCTATTTTAAGCACAGGAGCCCGCATTATGTAAAGGGAGCAGACGTAACTCACGGGGTTTGGTGAAACTGGTACTTTTAAGTGCACTTTTCTCTCAAACTGTCCCGTCACCTTTCTATGTCTCATATTCGCCTTTATAATAACAAAATCAACCCACGTAACATCACTAAATGCCAAAAACAAAACGTATTGATAGTAAATGTTAATAAACGATTAGAAGAAAATTGTATGGTTACACCTACATTTTAAACAAAACAGTTTGTAAATCCTGTAAAAAATAAATTGCAAGCTGCACCAATGGCATCACGTTCTTTAACGTTACTCACCCGTTAGACAATCCAGCATCTGTATTAACGGCTCAAACTTTTTGCTACACGCCTAGTAACGTTAGATATAACATTTCACCAGTAGTGATGCTGTCTATATTGCCAGCATTGGTCAATATAAATACAGTTAGTCCTTGCTAACGTTAACTTCTAACGTTATACCACAACGTACACTCTTTATCTTAGCTAATAACAGCTCTGTGTTGCTCAGGTATTGTGATTAATATATTTGACATTGGCAATTCTGAAAGCAGGCCCCATCAAACCAGTTGTTTGTTGTATGAAAAATGGTGGCGTCCCATACAATAAATGTGATGGTTAGACTAGCCGACTAATGTTGGCAGGCTAACACTGCACTAATCTCAAAAGGTAGGTGGCTAGTTGGCTACAAGAGTGCACTGCAGAATTGTTTTTGTCGTTAGCTCCCTGGCTAACGTGAAGACCCTAGCCAGCCATGTTAGCTAGCTTGCTTATTCAGTACATCTACGACAAAAGATCAACTCAAATAACTAACTTGGTTTAAGTTACTTGTGTCAGCCACGTCTGGGCGCTTGCTAGTTACGATAGCTACCTATCATGCCAGTAAGATAACACTTTAAAAGACACGCTGTGAAGCTAATTATCCTTCTCGACATCTAACTAGCAAGCCATCCATAAGATTTTTTAAAATTATAACAGAGTTAGCAAGACTGCAAGCTAGTAGACTGCACGGTCACACTTAGACATTGCCTGGGTAGCTTGGAAGCGAATGCATTTGACTAGATTTGCTCGATATACTCAAGATAGTTCTAGCTACATGTTGAATTATCAGCTCAAACGGCTAGCTAGTTGACAACTAGTCAAATCCCCATCCACTGCAAAGGATACAATTTAAACCCTTTCAGAATCTCCTTGGCTCTGTCTTCGCTTGAAGACATTATTTCGGAAATCTTCAGCTTTCTTGACTGGGGAAAAAAGCAAACAAAACAATCCAAAAGCTTAACCTGAAGGGTGGCTGGACCTTAAAACGCCTTGGACCCAAACCACAATATGCGAAAGGGTAATTGATGCAGGTTTAATCTCAACACCAATGCTTCTCTTGAGCCTTTAATCAACCTACCCTAAATAGATTTGTTTTTGATTGAAAGCACATTCACCCTAACACGTTGCAAAGAAGCGAAGGCTAACACGAAATAAACCAATCAGAGACATGGACTGGATATCTGGGCGGGAAATTTGTGAGAAGGGACGCGTCACCGGTGGCAACCCCCAGCAACGTGACGTCCCCTAGATACCGCTGTATGGAAGCCTAACTGAGTCAAACGTAGCTCCCACGTTTCGTCTTTCTTTCATCGACATTTATTTTCTAGAATGGCATTGGTTATTTTACTGTCAAATGAAGCTTCTACCATTTGTCTTAAGCATTTATTCAAATAATACTATATTTATAGTTCCAGAATGAATTTGTTAAACGTGGTAAAAGCAACATTTTATCATTGATGGTTATAGTTCATGGAAACATAGAACACAATTGGAAGGACAGAAAAACAGTGGATAAAATGTATCTAATCTAAATGATTAATCACATAAATATTACATTTACTTGGAATGAATTAAATGTGAAAATATGTCAGATCAGTTCAGCGAAAATCTATTTTATAATCTGCAAACCACAATAAAGATATTTTCAAACAGGCTCCAAACAGCATATGCAAAACATTAATGCATCTTATTTCTCCTCCATTGGACTCAACGGTGATTAAAAAAAGAGGAATATTTTTCTACTTAAACACAATGACATTGGCAGCCAAACATGTAAAAATCCAGCAAATGACCAGTGATTACAGCTGCAAACCACAGGCAATTTTTTTTTCATGCCAAATTTTCATTAAACAGAAAACATTCAGGAAAGGCTGATGTCATACATTATCTGACAATTATAACACAGACTCACATCATTACAGCTATAAAAAAAGGGAAAACCTTTAAAATTATGTCTCAAATGAAACCCAAACTAATTCATAACATATTCCTGCGTGTTTGTGCAAGAAAAGCAGGTATGTGCTAATATAAGCAAATGCATAAGCAAAATTTATGTATTAGAATTACTGCCTTGAAATCCCTGGAGAAAACTAGTGTCTAGCTTTGGTTGTTTAGCGTGAAGAATTGGTGAGCATGGGTAAGTGTTGCTTAATTATGACAGAGGGCATGATGAGTATTTTCGAACATTGGATATGTGCAAGATGTAAAACACTTTGCAACTTTAAGCCACCATTCACCTTGTGCACTACATTTACTGTAAACTGTTTGCAACATTCTGGAATAATCCTTGAGATAGGTTTGCTTCTTTTTGGTGTGTGCGCGCTGGGGCGCTTTGGTTAAACCATTTGTGTAAACCAGCTGTTCTTAAACTATGGGTCACGGAAATGTATGTAGTGGGTCCCAGAATGAGTCTGTAGTCCGCTGCTAGGCTATGCGGGTATGTGTATTTAATGGGTCCCTGAAAGATACTAACTTTCTAACTTGGGTCCCGAAATGAAAAAGTATTTCCAATTTGAGTCCCAGTAGTAAAACGTTGAAGAAGCAGTGATGTAAACAGAAGGGGAAAGTGACATTTCTAAGAGGTAGTGTCACACTGTAGTGTGGCAGTGACAACTGCACTGCACTGCAACAGACTCATAGTTACACCATCGTATCAGTTTATAAAACAGTTTGTTTGCAATGGCTTTCTTATCTTGAACATAGACATGGAGACAAGGTTCCTGTTAGTCAGAGAGACAGAGAATGTGCGCGTGTGTGTGTGTGTGTGTGTGTGTGCGTGCAAGTGTGCGTATTGAATATGCGTGTGTGTGCATGTTGAATGTGTGTGTGTGTGTGTGTGTGTTGAATATGTGCGTGTGTCTGTTTGTGCGTTGAATATCTGTATGTGTGTGTGGGTGTGTGTGCATGTGAATGTGTGTGTTGAATAAATGTGTGCATATGTGTCTGTGTGCATGTTGAATATGTGTGTGCGTGCGCGTGTGTATGCATGTGTGTGTTAAATATGTGTGTGTGTGTGAGTGTGTGCGTGTGTGCATGTGTGTGTTGAATATGTGTGTGTGTGTGTGTCCATGTGTGTGTTGAATATGTGTGTGTGTGTGTGTGTGTGTGCATGTGTGTGTTGAATATGTGTATGTGTGTGTGTGCACGTGTGTGTTGAATATGTGTGTGTATGTGTGTGTGTGCACGTGTGTGTTGAATATGTGTATGTGTGTGTGTGTGTGCACGTGTGTGTTGAATGTGTGTACATGTGTGTGTGTGCGTGTGCATGTGTGTTGAATATGTGTATGTGTGTGTGCATGTGTGTGTGTGTGCATGTGTGTGTTGAATATGTGTACATGTGTGTGTGTGTGCATGTGTGTGTTGAATATGTGTGTGTGTGTGTGTGCATGTGTGTGTTGAATATGTGTGTGTGTGTGTGTGTGTGTGTGTGTGTGCATGTGTGTGTGTGTGTTGTCCCAGTCAGGCTTTGACTCGACTGAGACAGAAAGCCTGCCTCACCATGAGTGGCTGAGAGATGTCCAGAACACATGCTGATCCCTAAAGAGCCCTGTGGATTAGGACACACACACACACACACACACGCACACACACACACACACACACACACGCACGCGCACAACACACACACACACACACACACACACACACACACGCACGCACGCGCACAACACACACACACACACACGCACACACGCACGCACGCACCCACGCACACACGCACGCACGCACGCACGCACGCACGCACCCACACACACACACACACAAGGACTACAGAACCACCGACATTACAGCGGAAATATTCATACAAAACAACACGTCACCCAAACGGTATTTCTCACCTGCTGCAGATGAAGTGCTTATGTAAAATAGGTGCATAATATTCATTTTATTCATTTCACCCTACATCCACCCCCCCCCCCAAATAAATGTGTTTATATCACCAATAACAAATGTACTTATTAGAATCATGAAAAAAAGAAAGAATCGTAAATGTTTTAAATAAGTGACTGGAAAGCAAGGTTTTCTGTGACTGAGAATGGGCGGAGCTACCACATGAGCCAATCATTGCGGTTTGCTGTGGAGAGCAAAACTTTTCGGTGATTGACGCGTCATTATGGCTCCACTCATTATTGTTCATGGAGCCTTACTCTTACGTCACTGTTATAAACCCTCAAATCCGATTGGCACGTACACTGAATTGTGTTGGTGTCCCCTTGACAGAAATACACGATGGAATTAAAGATTGGCTCATTAATCAACCACCCTGCTCTATTTTTTTTCCTCCCGACTCCTTCCGCACCATGCTGTGCAATCAGGAATAAGGATGATGAACTATGCGAGGAGCAAGCGTGTGGTTATGAGCGAACCCAAACACGCTGCGTCTTTAACTAGGAAAGCACACTTCCTCATACACGGAGGAAAGGATGCTTATTTTTACGATGCCTTACACACAAAGACACTACTGTCGCACCCGAGACATGATGATGTAGTTTTTCCTTGCTGTAAAAAAATATATTTCCTGTCCATAAACATTTATCATAACCACTGCCCTTGAATAACCCTTACTGGCGGCTTGGGTTATGAATACTGCTGTACGTAATGTCGCAGAAAAAATGGCAGTAAAAATTAATTGCCAACAGTTTCTGTGGAGGCACTCATTAGAGAAAGTCCCACACTGAGAAATATTCTGGTTTAGCGATGTATGTTTGTAATCAAAGGTCGCCTGTTACTTCTCAGGTGTAGCTCTGCCTTCTTCTCAACATCTGCAGCCATTTTCGAGTTTCAGTTACACGATTTCTGCTCTAATAATATTTAGACAGCATGGAATTAGACCGAGGCCTTTCAACACACGCAAGTTCTTGGAAAGCAGGGAACGTTTTTGTTTGGGTAAGGATACAAAGGGAACATTGACAGGCCAGTCACACTACGGTTCCTCACCGCCGTCATACACTCTGCATGAGAGTTTTGGCTTGTATTTCTGTGTGCTGATGGCCACAGTACATTTCATTACACTACACTACAATATCTTAGCAGACGCTCTTATCCAGAGCGATGTACACAACATAGCATCGACATTGCATCCATTTATACTGCTGGATATATAGGGAGGATCCCGGCCCGCTCGAACCCAGAAACTCCTTCTTGCGAGGCGACGGTGCTGACCACCGCGTACCCGTGCCAGCCCTACATTACATTACATTACAGTTGTTTAGCAGACGCTCTTATCCAGAGCGACTTACACAACTTTTTACACAGCATTTACACTGCATCCATTTATACAGCCGGATATATACTGAAGCAATGCAGGTTAAGCACCTTTGCTCAAGGGTACAACGGCAGTGTCCTACCCGGGAGTCAAACCTGCGATCTTTAGGTTACAAGACCGGCTCCTTCCCCATTACACCACACTGCCGCCCAGTACATTACATTGCATTCTCTTAGCAGACGCTCTTATCCAGAGTGACTTAAAAAAAAGTGCAGAATGTCAAGTGCTGGTCTCAGAAACACAAAAGTGCAACTTGAAAAGCCAGGTGAGGTGAGGTACTGTACTAATATAATCAACTACTTTAATTAGGCAATTAGATGCTCTCCAGGACGAGGGTTGCAGACCCCTGCCACAGACTATTCCTGAATGTCTGATAACGAGGTCTGTTCTCTTCCCACTGCTTCCCCAAAAAGTATTTTGTGTTATTTTAACAAATGTGTTTTTTGGTCAAGGCTCTTTTCCGTCTTGGGAGTCATGCAAAATTCATCCACCTGGGACTCAAAGCTTTATGTAACTTCAGCTTGAGTTGCCTACCAAGGCACCACAGATCTCCGTAGAATATGCTCCAAACATCAAAGGAAAACAGACTGGCAAAACAAAATAAAATTATTCCTTCATTTATTTACAGCGGTGTCTCCTTATTTTTAGCAATGTCTCCTGCAGGAGAGCTGGACGTACTTTCACGTAATTCTCGCTGGGAGTTTTGACGGCAGACGATTTAAAGCACGCGCAAGGGTACAGTGCCCGTCAAGAGATCACTAAAACTATTTTTAACTCTCAGAAGACATTATTTTTTTTTCCAGAAAATGGCTGAGCTGTTTCCTCGCTCTCCCTGGGGGTTGATGTCTTTTAATATGCAAATGATCCTGTCGCTCTGGCCCAGGGGTGGTTTTTCAGATTTGATTTGGGCACTGTTTCATGATAATCTGCGGGCTAAAAATAGCCTCGGCGTGTGGAAATTAATCAATGCTTGAGATCCAGTAACCGGGGGCCTGCAGGGGGAAGTCGTGTGGCGTTTGTGCGGGCCTACAAAGGACGACACGCTGGCTCACAGTCGATGCAGACGCACTCCATTTATCCAAGTCACAAGCTCACGCACAGCCCATTTTACAGCGCAGGGCCCCTGCCCACCTTTCGCCCAATCAGCAGCAGCTTTACCCTGGGAGGAGGAGCAAGAGTAAATATGTTAATTTAATGTAATTTCCCTTTTCATGTTTTTAAAATTTATTTATTTATTTTTATTTTTTTACATAGCTTGGGATGGTGCAAGATTTTGAAAGCAATCTTTTAAACAGAGACAGCCAGAACCCCTTTTTTTTTGTTAAATAAACAATATATAAAATTTCTCCCATTCTATCTCCAGTAGCAGTCTCTACCTCTGTACATCCTCTTACAAGTGAGCGGAACGATTTATTTGGTGTTATACGAAACTGTGCACTTTTAAAGCAGGTATTGACCCACTATCTTCAGAGTAGCCATCATTTCATGGAGTGAAAAAAACAAAAACACACAGTACCCATTTTTTATATTTGTATTGTGTTTATATATTCACTGGAGCCACAAACTTCATATTTTCTTTTCACTGGAAACATTTCAGTATAACAGCACATATTTATGGTTATGTGTAAAATGAATAATTACAGTGGATATTTGAACAGCATGGAAGCATCCTTACTGTTCAATATATTATCAGTTCAATTAGTCTTGTTAATCAATGGTCCTGCATGTCTGTATCCTTCACAGTGACAAAACTACTTGCTGTAAGCATGTTCACATCACCCATTTTTGTCTAGATCACTTCCTGCCTGATCATTCATGAACTGACCTCAAGTCTCCTCTTTATGACGAACCATCATGAGACTGGCAGATGGTTCTACAACTGGCAGAGTCAACATAGCACACATAATCCCACATCTGTAGTGGCACCAAGCCAAATCTGAATGTGATTCTGCAAGCTTCTTCCCTACCCTACGGAGGATGTGCTGCAGTGACCCTTCCACTGTGTGGGATTGTGAGTGAACACCCTATTTTAGTCCTGCTACATTACATTACATTACATGTTACTGTACGGTTGGATACATACTGAAGCAATGCAGGTTAAGTACCCTGCTCAAGGGTACAATGGCATTGTCCTAACCAGGAATAAAACCAGGATTCAAGACCAGGTCCTAATCCATTGCACTACACCGCTGCCTACTATCCCATGATGCAGTCAAAAAATAATGAAGTAAGGATAAATCGTACAAACCAAAACTTCAATGACCAAGTATCACCAGGAGAGGGCGATATGCTACTTGATTTAGCACAGCTATTAGCCGTTAGCAGCACAGATCACAACGCGGGATTCAGCAGAGAAAAGGTGAACATTATGCAGCACAAGGCCTTTGACATGAAGAACATGCGGCTAAATATAGCTGTAATTATTCCTATTACGGAAAAAAAAAAAAAAAAACGACAACTATTTGTTTAATAAATGCAGAGTAGAGTAGTTGGCAACTGTGGTACATTGCATAATTCATTATTCACGCATATTGGAACTACAGGGCGTAATTAAAGTTTTAATCATTAAACAACCCCCTGATGAAGTAGAGTTGTTACTGAATGAGCTGAACTGAAAAGAAAAAAAACTGAGTGAGAAGGTCTCTTTGCATCTAATTTGGGACGTCTGTGGGTGTGACTATGCCAGGCAACTGATAACATAAATTCTACTGTCAGTGCCTTTTCAACTCTGGGTGACGCAGTCCAGATCTCTGCCTGGGGTGTTGGCATTCAGTCTATCTTAAGTTTAAATATAATCTGAGGTTGATAGGCTGCTGATTCTTTCCTTTGATTACCGTCAGAGGGGAAGGTTTTTTTGGCTGTAAATGCCAGTGACTTCAGGCTATACTTTATATATCTGAATGCTGTATCTATATCTGAAATAGAATGAAGCACTCTGAGAAATTTTAGCTTGGATGTCAGACACATTTATGAAGATCTCAGCTTTTCCCTTCTCTGGACAATGTCATAATTTATTTAAGATTTTTAAACTCTAAATAGTTTTGGACTCAACAATATTCAAAAAGTAATACATTCTAAAATGAGCCTAAAATAATTATGAGCTGCTTCTCAAAATTCAGTAGCAAAGAAAAATGCGGTTGAGAGACACTGCATTAAGCGTAAAACTTTTCTCGGTTCAAATCTAAAATTTATTTTCTCTTTCACATATGGGAGCATCCCAGTGGAAATCGGTCAGATGTGTTTGTGTAATTAAGCGTTTCTTTGTCGTTCACTTAATGAAGGATAAACACAGCGGAACGTTGGTAAAATGGAACATCTTAAAAATAGCTCACATCTCATTTTTTTATTTTTTTATTTGTCAGAGGCCGATAGAAGCGATGAAATCCCGATGGACTCTGAGTGGACGAAATCAATGGCATTGGAAAAGTGGAGACTACTGATTGGCAAGGTACCCGCAACATATCATCACTCTCTCATCACCCCCACCCCCCCCCCCCCCCCCCCCCCCCCCCAACACCGTTTTCAAGTCAGGTTAACTAGCCAGCAGGGGGCGCTGGTGTGTGATGAGATGCTCCCATTCCTGCTGACCGAAACCCTCCCGTCCTTAGGAGGCGCTATAGCTAATTGTGCATTGCCCTGCAGGGGCTGCCAGTCACAGTCAACACTGGCACGGAGACAGACAAGCACCCCGAGTTGATCGTTCAGCCAAGCAGATCGTAAACCAACACCGGATCCACCAACAGACCGTAGGCCCATTCAGGCAATGGAGTGGTGCCTTAACAGGGTGAGCCACCCAGCACCCCTCCCTGCCACCCTCTCCATTCGTGAGTCAGACTTAATGACAGCACAGACCCAGGTAATGGTCTCCTTTCGTGGATTTCGGCAGTGAGGAATTCGGATAACAACGGCACATTATTACGGCAGGAGCGCTATCTGCCACCGGCTTTTTTTGGAGTCTTAATGGATTTTCCATTGCCAGCACCGGTACTTGGGTTTAGGCACAACCGGCGTAAAACAGACTTTGTGTAAACACATCTCTGTGCTGAGTCTCACAATGCCCTGATACTCAGCAAAAAAAAAAAAAAATATTCACTGATTGTTCATCTATTACGTAAAAAAAAAAAAAACACACACAGTTGCTTTCACTTTGAAGAAAATCTCAGAATTTTCCGTTACCGAAAGCAGTATCCGTCTGGCCTCTTTCTCCAAATCAGAAAAAAAAAAGAAGCAAAGCAACGCACTGGCTCTAAAGCCTGCTAAAACAACAGCATTTTTCTTGGTTTAGCGTTTGAAAAAAGATTTGAAAAAGCCTACTGTGTTTGTGTCCATTTTTTAGAGGAAAGAAAGAAATAAAGAAAGAAACAAAGAAAGAACCCAGTCCCTTCGCTCTTCTCCTTTCGCAGTGACATTCAGTGATCAGGGTCACCTTTAATTTTACAATGTAATATAAAGCATGCAACGCTAAACACGTTACAGTACAAAAACACAACTCTGCTTCTCTACGGTGAAGTGCCCGAATGAGTTTCCTGCCTCTTGTTGCGACAGTTGTAATTCCCTTTCTTTTTCGGCCTTCGTGCATTCAACAAGACTGGCGGCACTGACCTGTCAGTCGAAAAAGGAAGAACAGTGTCATGGCATAACACGTGCTCGCCGCTGTATCGACGACAGTCCACAGTACTGAAAAGAGAGCTATCGTTTCAAAGGACACGGAATATCATGAATCAGTATCCACGGATGCGGCAGCACTGCAACCTAAGGAGCATGAGGTGGGTATTCCGATAGTGAACAAAACACCAAGGCGCATGTACCACTTATGCAGTGTTCACCCAAGAATTCTAAACCACTTTAAGCTGGTTTTAAACTGTGTTTTAGACACTTCTATCTGGTCACAGCTGGTCTGCGGCTGGTCAAAGTGGGTCAAAGCTGGTTAAGATGGTCGGCTAGAACAAGCTGGTGATCAAACGGGTTTGGACTAGCAGACTATATAGGCTGGTCAGATGGTGATCAGTTGGTTGACCAGCTAAAAATGTTGAAAACACAAGCTTTGACCAGCTTATTAGTGAGGTTTAAGATGGAATTTTCACCAGGGCACCTGGATCACGGTAGATGACAAACTGGATGGCATTGTAATGGATGAGAGCAAAAGGGTACAATTTGGTCAGGACGGCAAAGAATCCCATCGATTGCAATGGCAGGTGGCACTTGCCGTCAAAGTTAAAACCAGATGTGGCGTAACACAACACAATGTGGACATGGAAAACGAAAAAAAAATCATTGTTACCCTTTTTCCTAACATAGACAAAGACCAGTAACAAGCTGTACCAATCATCCTTTTACTATCCACTGTTCCTCAAGACAGGAAATGAAATCGGACATAGCTGATGGAAAAGGAAAAACCCTGTCGCAGGCTTTGGATCACAATAAATAAACGCTCGGCTACGTCCCGATCCGGTGACCGAGAAAGGCCATGATATATATACGGATAATGCCGGCGCCGCGTTCATCAAGCCAGCAAGCGGATACTCGCGCTCTGAAGACCCGGGGAATTGCAATCACGAAAAACACCCGTCTCTGCAGGGAAGGAGATGATTTAACATGGAGAGAAGACGATCATTCAGTACCAATGATGCTGACCGTCAAATTATATGAGCGCACGAGGTAGCCGCCCTTCACCGTTATGGAACCCCCCAGAAACCTTCACTGTCAGAACACTCTCGTGTTTCTACTTTTTTGTTTATTGCCAGTGTCAACCAGCCACTCTCAGGCCTGTATTCAATCAATCGTTGTCCTTAACTTTTCTCCCCAGACCACAGTTTGAATAGTACGCGGAACTAGCCAAACTGCGTTTTGTGTCTGTGAGAAATTCTTGCTTCTAACTCATAATTAACAAGTGTTTATTGAATCCCAGCCTGCCTGACCACTGATTAGCTCAAGCTAATCAAGATTCCTTGGTTTTTAGAGTTATTACAAAAGCCTGATACAAGGAAAAAGCAGCACTCTTAGAAAAAAAACCCACTGAATACATTAGATATAGCCTACGTGATCAAACTTACTGAAAGCGGATTATGACGAACTGAAACCAGTGGGTGACTGGCCAACCCTGTGTTACTGTGAAAATTATCACTTGAAAAAAGGTTCAAATAAGCGACAAAGCATTCCATTACTACCAGCCACTGTCGTAAGCTGATGTGAATGTGTGACTATGATGGAAAAACTTTTGAATTCCAAGACTCAGTGATGTGTGCGGAGGTGTTCGCTTCTTTTTTTTTTTTTGTCGGCTAGTGAACCTTTATTTTATATTTATTTATATTTATTTACCGTGGTAGGTCAACTGAAAAATCACTACACATAGTTGATGGTTCATAAATGTATTGTGTATAATTTATTGTTGATATGCCATTTATGGTGATTGATACGATAAACAGAGCAGGCCCTTGCAGGTTTATGGCCCCTGTTACAGTGCCGTTTCCACAGCAACGTCAGATTTGATTGACAAGCGGAGTTTGGATGTACTGCTCATTTCCCTGAGATGCTACTGACTGTACGTGGGAGGCTTGTCAGTCTAGTACCTTGGGGGGGTTTGAAAATCATCTTGACTCAGCAATGCCTGAAGACAGGCAGACATACTGCTCTGTCAGTGTGTGCCGGTGTGTGTGAGAGTATTTATGTGTGTGTGTGCGTGTGCCTGTGCACGTGCGTGTGCGTGCGTGCGTTTGAGTGTGTGTGTGTGTGGCCTTATTAACTGCTTCATGCACTTAAACCTCAAGCTAAAAATCACACAATAGTCTAGTTAGTTCTGATCCAGTGTCAGTTCATGTCAAGTGATACCTTATTCCCATGTAGGGAATCCAGTGTAGTGGCTGTTTTCATGGCCTAAAAAAGCAATCACAAAATACCAATTCAAAATATAAAAATAGTACATCAACACAGCACTACTAATTTAATTCTCACTGTAAAACTTTGAGGGTGAAAAAGTGAATGAGTCCCCACATACTCTTTTCGCTTTGTTTTTTTAAATTATCATTATGTTGCTCTGTGGCTAAGATCACCAGGGATTTGTCTGTCCTTAATGCTTATTAGACGTTGCTTTAGCAAAGCCGCAGTAACTTTGTGGTAATTATCTTACTCGCTGTCCAAACAGCCCTGTCTAGTTCGTTTGCGTCTTGTTTTCACACATTATCAAAAACACAAGCGAGGCAGAAGGGCAATGATGCTTTGCAATGCACTTTTATATAAGACCTCCTTCAAAACCCCATGAGAATTTAAGTAGATTAGCTGCCTTATAAAGTAAAATCATTCCTTGAATTTTGACTCACAGGTCCTCAAATTCAGATTACTTGATGTCTCATCTATATCTATCACCCCCCCCCCCCCCCCCCCCCCCATGTTCCAATCAATATAATAATAAGCGACAGTAAAAAAAAGAAAGAAAAAAATATGAATTATTATATAATAATAAAATATTTAAAAACATAAATGAAAAAATACTTTTAGCCGGAGGATATTAATATTGTGCAGATGCATTACCCTGTAGAAGCAGGTGAGATGAATCAGAGTCTGTCTCCAACAACTCCCACATAATGGCTCCGCTTTCGGCTTGCTTCTCCTTTTTCAATGCTCTGAGTCACAACACAGAAGCCCTCAGGGTTGGAGCTAACTCACACAGGAAGCCCAGCACAATCGCCAAACACAGCTGGACTTTGATTGTGCGGCACTAGCGTGCGTCCCAGGCGTGACTTCATACGTCGTAATTCAAGTGTCAATAAAGTTCAAAAATCTTTTAATAAAAAATGTAGGCTATACAGAAGAAATGCCTGCCTTTGTTTAGTCTTCTATTTTTTTTATACACTGTAATTCAAACTACCTTATTTTCTGAATGGAGCGTAATGGGTAATTGTGTGTGTAGAAAAAGTCTTAAATGGAAAAAAACACGGGAAAGTGAAAAAATTAAGCGAAGCTCGTTAAATGTAGGTGTCGCTGCCGTGAGATAAGGGGGACTGTGACCGATCTGTTCGACAGCTCGTTAGCTGGAGTTATAGAGCCGCATTGGGCCGATAATATTGAAGATTCTAGTGAAGATAGATTAGCGCTGCGATAGGCCGGAGCTCTGAAGCTTTGAACTCCCTCGTGACGAGGAAGGAAGAGTTCGGTTTCCGTTATTAGCTGAAACGCAAGTGACAGGGATTGCACGGTAGATTCTCTCGCTAGCCCTTGTTGGCTTTATTACCTGATGCCCGTTCATATCGGCGAACAGCGACTGAATGAAGTGGCCTAGGATTATTGACCAAAACAAAATAATTAAAAAATTTTTTTTTTAAAACTCCATTAAATCAACTCAAAGTGATCAATAATTGTGACCCTTATAAGAACACTGTAAGGGATTATAAGGACATTTGTCCCCATAAGGACAATTAGGTCAACATTTGTCACAGTTGATTTTACACTGAACGGTCTCTTCCTGTCTCCTGTCAGACTGAACATGCATTCCTCTTTGCCGGTGAAACAAAAACAACCGCGGGAGACTGGCCGGTAGCATGGCAACGTTTTGTCCGGCGTTTTTGTATTGTTTCCTTTAGCCAGCTGATTTAGGACTGAAAGCACCTAACTAGTAGTATGGCTGCCTGAGGTGAGATGATTGGCTGAATATGATTGGGAACGCACCCACTGTCCTCTGGTTGGGTGTAAACAGGTGGTGAGAGGATAGAATGATGGGACATCCCTCTTCTGTGCCTCTTTTGAAGGCACTTGCTTTTAAAATTTTTATTTTTGGCTTTATTTTTGTGTTCTTGCTTCTGTTGTTGTTATCGCTTGTTGTTTCAGTTAATTGATTAGTCCTAGGTGAGAGTACTATGAGCCCTGTTGGGTTTTTTTTTTCTCACCTGCACAATCAGTGGGTGCCCGCTGATGTGTCTGTCTGTTTGTTCGTTTTCCTCGTGAAAATAAATAAAAAAAACAAAAACAAAATATGGAGGGAGACGTGAGCTGTGCGGGCACATGCGTTTGGGCCTGGAGTGTTCTTCCCTTCTCTTCTGTCTTATAACCCCTGATCTTTAAATTTGGAACTAATTTATGGTTTTAAAGGATTTAAAGGATTAATTTTACTGAGAGCTATGGCCGCGTTAAGAGGAAGTAGACCCAAGCTAGTATCTAGTAGCAGCCTTGGTCCAGCTGACAACGGGAGCTTTAAAAAAAATGATACATATTTTGATTTGCATGAAGAAAGGAAGATAAAAACAGACCAGTCAGGCAATGAATTTTGCTTGTTTTTTTTGTCTTATCTTCTAATTAGTGACAGTCGCTAAGCTGTACACAGCATGACAATTGCAAACGGCCCTACTGCAAATACTAAAAAGGCTTTATGGCAAGGTCACTGCACTTATGAGTTAAAAATAAATCTGAATCAGACTGTCAACAACCACTCACGACTGAAATCACAGATCCACTTAGATGGCAAATCAAATTAGATTTTCGTTTGATTTCGAGTTGAAAATAGTGGTTGAAAGTAATCCCCCATTGCATTCAGAAGAACAAAATACTGTTCAAAATGCTGACAAACAAAGCAGTGGTGCTATTGGATGTTTAACAATGAATTTAGCATTTACTGGCATTCACTTCAAAAAAGACTTACCTTATTGATTTATCTGTCCATCTATCCTTCCATCCATCTATCTATGTCACCCCCAAATATTTTCATATGGATTAATTGCCTCTCCCCCCCCCCCCCCCCCCCCCCCCCCCCCCCCCCCATTTTTAGAGACTGTATGGTCCAGTAGTGTGTCTCCCCCAAAAGCTGAAATGAAACCTACGCCTGTGCGTAGACTCACCTCTCAGCGACACCCTGCCTAAAAACCTGGCTTCTGAGGAGAAGCCGCAAACACCTCCTCGGTCACGTGTCTGGAGATGAGAGCGGGTGATTTTCGGGGAGACGGGGGTCCCCACGATGCGACGCCGCCTCTAAATGTCACCGCGAGAAATCACGTCTTTATCTCTGGGAACAGGAAGATTTGACAGTTGTAATGGGCAAAAGCAGGCCAGGGTAAAACACGTACGGGTTTTCACATATTTGAAAAACCGTTTGTGTTTAGTTTGCCAGTGACAAGAGGATTACAGAAAAGGGATTGTCCTGCAGTTTATATTGCAAAAAAATTTACTTCTTGGAAAACATGACAGTAATATATGCGGGTATTTCACAGCAATGTACCAATAATATGTATAGTTGCCAATATACTGATAGCATTCTATTGTAATATATTGCATTATTGTCTACTTCCCTGAGAATTTAAAATTTTAAACATTTAACTAGCCAAAACGTCCGGGCATATGAAATATATGTATATATTTTTTACATTGAATATTCGTAAGAATGGATGTTTCTTTCAAAATTGTCAGTAATCTGCTGGAATTTCACCAGAAAGTTTTTTAAATTATTTTATTAGCCAATAAAGTAGCCTATTTGATCCAGGTCTTGGCACCAAGGCAGATTTTAATGCATTAGCGAGTGAAGAATGTCATTTTTAAAAGACAAAATTGGCTTTCGTTGTTAACTTCGTGTGCCAGTAGTGTTAGGTCTCAACATCAATCAAGATCGCTGTTCCTGTCATTTCAGCACTACCCCCCCAGGCATGTCTCAGATAATGTCTCAACCCCCTTCAGAAACCCCATCTCCAGAGTTACGCAGTAAAATAGTATTTATTAAATCAGCTCTCATAGAGAAAAACTTTACTCAGATTTTTTTTTTACTGTGTTTTAAATTCTACTGTGTAGGAAACAATTATGTGACCAAAACCAAAACAAAAAAAATCAGCATCAAACAAACTCCAAATTAACGGAGTCAGAAAAGTTCTTTTAAACCCTTTTCATTTTCACCCCGTTGCACTTTCGAAGAAACCCTTCATTAAACAAGCAAATTAGAAATTCGATTCTCTTAATGAGCTGGAAAAGAAGTAAACGCAGGGGTTTCATATTTAAAGTAAGGACACACCGCACGCACGCGAGGTGTGTTATTTGTGTAAGTGACGTACGGACCTTACCTGACCCCGGTGCTGGAGCGAACATTAAAGATACCTGTGGGGGTTGGGGGTGGGGGGGGGGGGTGAGGGCAGGTGAGGTAGCTATGGGGCATAGCTGCCTTCACTGTGTCACCTGGCCTCATTCACTGAGAGTTTTATATTAGTTGATTTAAAATTTTTAAAAATTGACAGGGACAACGCACATTAATAACATTACTGTAAATGTGCCCGTGAGGCTAACTTCCATGTGCAGGCTATGAGCTTTTTTTGGTCTGAGGGATAGGAGCACCCAGTGGAAACACAGGGAGGCTCCAGGCGGGGAGGATCCCGGTCCGCTCGAACCCCCTTCCAGCGAGGCGACGGTGCTGACCACAGTGTCACCGTGACAACCGTACTTTACATTACATTACAGGCATTTAGCTCTTATCCACAGTGACTTACACAGCCTTTCACACAGCATTTACACTGCGTCCATTTATACAGCCGGATATATACTGAAGCAATGCAGGTTAAGTACCTTTGCGGCAACCTTCCTACCCGGGAATCGAACCTGTGATCTTTAGGTTACAAGACCAATTCCTTACCCATTATACCACACTGCCGCCCAACCTGGGTTCGAGTAGAAAAAGAAAATCCAGGCAGAGAAGCTGATCGAAAAAGCATATTGGTTCTTTGCCTTCGGGGGCCAATGTCCAACTGATTTTATCTATTTACAAAACATTTCTCATTTTTACACAGTATCCATTTACACCAGCTGGATATGTATATGGAGCGGCACAGTGGTGCAGTGGGCAGCACGGTCGCCTCACAGCAAGAAGGTCCCAGGATTTTCTGTGTGGAGTTTGCATGTTCTCCCTGTGTCCGGGTACTATGGATATCCTCCCACAGTCCAAAGACATGCAGGTAGGCCAACTAGAGACTCTTAATTGCCTGTGTGTGTGAGTGAATGGCGTGTGTGCCCTGCGATAGATTGGCGGCCTCTCAAAGGTGTATTCCTGCCTCTGGCCCAGTGCACCCTGGGATAGGCTCCAGCACCTGCCTGCAACCCTGCCCAGGATAAGCGGGGTATACCACTTGCTCAAGGGTACAACAGCAGTGTCCTATCAAAACAGCAACCTTCAGGTTACAAGCTAATTATACCACACTGTTTTGCATTTGTTAGAATGCCGGAATTTGTATTGCTAAAGAAAACAAACACTTAAACATAACATATTAAAGTCCAGAATTTCCAGTATATGTTCTTATTTTGTTTCTTGTTTTCCTTAATTGGGAAGAGATACATCCTGAATACAGCGCACCACTGAGCCTCTGTGTGAAAGGGATCCTGTGTAACTTTGTATACTTTGTTGGACATATTGGGCATGGGCGGTTGAAGCGATTTTCTTGTCAGCGTTTATTGTCCTCCGAGGAGCAATTTTATTTTCAGGGTGGAAGCGGCCTGTAATGTGACATTCACCGGGCCTGAGATGTAAATGGTGCAGCCCTGTGGGGTCTAAAATGCGACGTTCCAGCAGTTCCACTATCTGAACCACTGAGAAAATGCGTCAGTGTAGTATAATGGCTATTAG
Source organism: Anguilla anguilla (assembly GCF_013347855.1). NCBI lineage: Eukaryota > Metazoa > Chordata > Actinopteri > Anguilliformes > Anguillidae > Anguilla > Anguilla anguilla. The sequence continues at coordinate 4,377,578 of NC_049204.1, read as the reverse complement.
GCGCAGATGTACTGTATGCCGCAAACTTTTAATTTCCTTTTAATTGTTTTCCGGGCTTGTTTCTGGACTTAACCATGTCAGCCCATCCTTACTATATTTCTGTCATATCACGATTGTCATTAGTTTACGTTGCCAACATCCTTTGACGTGTGTATCTTATTAGCTGGGAACTGAATAATTTTTATGCTCTGAATTTACATTTTTAGAATACTTACAAAAAACAACCACAGCAAGTAACTGTGCGTGGAGACAAAAGTAGTGACACTTGCAGGAAAATATACATTTATTATTAAAATAACCGCAGGGATCCTCCAGGCACAGTATGCTAAAAAAAATTTGCTGCTGGGATTATTTTTCCGCCAGTTTCCGTGGGTAACGAGGGCCCGCCATGCGCCGGTGAACAGGTTTCTGGGGCAACCGGAGGCGCGGGGCGAAGAGAAGACCCGCGGTCGCGTTTCGGTCACGTGACGCCAGGAACGCCGTGCGCCATGCTACATGGTCTGTGGGGGGGGGGGGGGCAGCTGGTTAACCCCATATGTTCCCCCCCGCTGTTGACCTGGCTACCGCTCCACACCTCCACCAAACCTCCAAACTGTCTCCACCCCCCCTCCCCAAACCAAGACCAGCCTTACCTGTCAAACAGCCAAATACACACTTTCCACAGACCCCCCCACCCCCCAGGCCCTACTTCTCTAGGCCAAGTCAAACTGTTTAGATTTCAATGACAACCCCACAGAACCATGTGACGAATCCTTTAAGGTATGTGTGTGTGTGTGTGTGTGGCTTAGATCTTTATCCCAGAGTAACAGTTCACAACAAGCTATAAAAAAAATACTAAAACAACCATAATACCGCTCTGTTTTTTGGAGTCTTGCCAAAGGCCCACCTTCTCATTGGAAGCGCAGGTGCGCAGGTGGGTGCGGCAGGTGCTGTAGGGGTCAGCCAGGCAGTTCGGCCCAAGGAAACAACTGCTGGAGAAAGACATGGAAGTGCGATTAGTCAGCGTTAGCAGGACGCTCACTGTGCTCCGTCCCTGATTTAAGGCCCCCCCCGACAGATATAATTCACCCGTGTCGTCGGCCCCGCCCCGTTTTATGGGGATAGCTCGCAGGAAACAAACAAATCGCCTGTCCAGAGGCCAGGTTTAAAGTCAAATTAAACGGAAACCGTGAAAGTTTGAGAGCCTCTTCACTCTTAATGTATCATAATTTATAACGTACGGTGCGACGGGAAGTCTGAAGCTTTCGAAAGCACCGACTGCCTCACGCGCCGCGGAGGACGCAGCTAGCGCGTTTTTAAAACGGAATGGATGGCGAAACTAATTCACGGAAACTTTTACTATAAATACCCGTTAGAAGATAAATGGTTTCTCAGCGTACCAATTTAAGAACCTCCTTAAATTGCATTACAAAGGGCTAATTTAATTAACGAGAAACTCTAGCGGATGTACGCTGGCGTTAATGAGGCTATAGGGGTGGACTGGCCGTGAGCAAAGCTTAAAAAACTCAGAGTTGCCTTAACTTGCCTTTCAATTTTCTTTCATAATTATTAAATTAGCGTTTGCTCATCTTCTTTTTCCACAGTTCCTTCGTTCACGGCACTTTAAAATAATCTCAGTCATAACAGAGAGATCGGCTTGCATTTCATTATCCTGATTACAACAGAAGAGATTGGAAACCGGTTTTAACTTGCATGGCTTGCCTCTTCATCGCTATTAAAAATTCATATTTCACATGATGGGAACATAAATAATGACGCCGCAATAGATAGCATTGCAATAAAAAGAAATCGTCTGTCGATGAACACTGTTTTTTGTCCGCTGAAAATCAGCTTGACTGCCTGTGATGGTTATCAAACAGAGCAGAGTTATCTGGCACACTCTCTATTTGTAAGGACGCTACCACTCAGTAGTGCCATAAGAATCTTTCACATTTTACCACTCATATGCAAAATCACATAAGATATGTACCCGGATATTAAATTACAGACCCCCCCCCCCACATTCATTTTTTAAATTGTTCAACGTGCAAACATGACTCCTGAGTTGGGACGCCAAGTTGCCTCCCTAAATCGTCTGTGTGAAAACGCTGCACTGTGGATATTGTCACTGAATTAAGAGGGCAACGTAACGGATCCCCGTAACAGACAATAGGACTGGGCTCCAGCGGGTAAAGCTATCCTTCTGTCGTCGTTGCATCTCGCCAAGGGACAACGAAACTAATTACGATCGACGAAAAAACCCCGGCCTGTATGGAAGGAGAGAGAGAGAGAGAAAGAGAGCACAGCTACTGTCAGTCTGAGGACCAGAGCTGAGCAGAAGCTGAGTCTTTGAAGAGTCAGGGTTATTTTTTATTTTTTTTAGAATGTTTTTCAGAGTTTTAGAAGCCAGTGTTCTAGAACTCACTTGTTTGCAATTGCCAACAGTGACTGTTACTGCTACATCAGCAGTAGAATGTTCCGTTCAGAACATTCTAATCACCATGAACTGTTCTTGCATTATTTTCTCTTTACATCCATTATTGTACATTAATGTGCTGCTTCCCAATCACTGACTTCTAGCTTAGGATGCTGAGGCACAGTTTGATAGTGTACAGCTGCTGACCAGACCTGAATTAAATACCTAAACCCTTTAAACAGCTGCAATATGTCAGGAGGTTATGTCTGACAATTTCAAAAGAGCCAACCATCTTCGCAAATATTCAGAAAAAAAGTGATTTGGTTTTATTGTTAGTAGCATACATAATAGTAAGTATTGTTTTAACGAAAATTCCCTGGGGTATTTTCAAATTTTACTAGCACGAAAATGGTTAAGGTATTTAAAATAATTATTTGACCCCAGGCTAATGCTAATGCGCCATTAGATTACTCAGTGTAAGTACGTCTCCTCCAGTCTGATTTGCTCCATTGTTGCTGAGGGGATTTCTAATTTGTGCACTGTTGCATAGGGTTACCATAGTGACCCCGACAGCACATCAAAGCTGGAATATTTGTGAATACACACAGCCCACAAACCACGACTGCACAAACGAAAGATTAACACTGGTGACGTCAGAGCTCGAAACAAGCCGTGGTCCTCACAAAGTAAAAAAAAAAAAAATCCTTTCTTTTGCATCCCTGGTACCATGACAACGGCCTGCATAATTTTTTTTTTTTTTTAAACACAAAAAATGGCAGTTTAAGTTGGCAGAAGCGAAGAATAACCGCCGACGTTCCGAAAAGTAAGCACAGACGGTCTGCGGCATTTTGCGCGGAAACGTTTTGCCGGAACATTAGTTTCCGCGCACGCATTTTACGACAAAATGGCTGAATGCAATTTGCACTGTCAAGTCAAGCAGTGTTCTCATCTCCAGCGACAGAAATCATCCCTGTGGTCCTTGGGGGAGGGGAGGGGAGGGTAGGGGGGTTGGAGGGGGGGGGTCATGGGTGAGGGCGGGGGCGGGGGGGGGTGGGGGGGGGGGGGGCGGTGATACAAACACAGCCAGAAATACAGGCAGTTTGCCCAAGTGCCCCCGGTGATCCAGGGCCAGACAGTGCAATCACTGCTGCATGGTAGTTTGCCTTGACCGTGGGGCACACAGGTGGGGTTGAGAGGGGAAGGGGGGAGGGTCTACAAAAACATATTGCTGGAGAGAGACCCTTTCAGCCAGCTCGCTCTCTCTCTCTCTCTCTTGCTCTCATCTTTCTCTTCCTCATTCTGTCTTTTTCTCTCTTTTGCTTTTATTCTGCAAAGAATAAAGGACCTTCCCTTCCCTTTCCCCTCTCTTCCTCTCTGTGCTCTCTCTCACATAGTCTGTCTCCAAAATCAAAAGGGAACATTACATTACATTACATTACAGGCATTTGGCAGACGCTCTTATCCAGAGCGACGTACAACAAAGTGTATAACCATAACCAGGAACAAGTATGACGAAAACCCTAGAGAGAAGTACCGGTCCAAGTACAGGGAACAACCGCATAGTTCAACTTGGACCCTGATGGTTAAACTGATTAACACTAACAACGAGAACGGCAACCAATCTATGGAAAAATAAAAATAAATAAAAATACAATTAGTCGTTAAGACAGGCGCATCGACTAAGTCACCTATGAAACAGCTGCCTAGTTACAACCCTAAGTTTTAGTCATTTACAGGGGGGAAGGGAGGGATGGGGAGAGGTGCAGCCTGAAGAGGTGGGTCTTCAGTCGTCGTTTGAAATGGGTCAGTGTCTCAGCTGTTCTGACCTCCACAGGGAGGTCATTCCACCATCGTGGGGCCAGAACAGACAGGAGACGTGTTCTGGAAGTGCAGGTGCGAAGAGGGGGAGGTGCTAGGCGTCCTGAGGTAGCAGAATGGAGGGATCTGGCTGGCATGTAGGGTTGAACATAACATAACATACTGTAGTATAACATGAGATGCAAAGAATCATATATTTTTTATTGCTATACAAAAAAATGGTTTCCAGATGCCATAACAATTATGCATATTTCATTCATTTGAGATTTTAAATGGTTCAGTTTTTAACGCAGACAGCGGCAAAGATCTTAAAATGGCCACTGGAAGAGAATTTGTTGTTGTTGGTCCTTTGGAGACTATGTTGGTTACTGAAGAGACATTTCATCCAATCAGCCATCTGTTTAGTGGGCGGCCAATCAGAAGTGAACTTCATGTTGGAATAATAGCTGTTAATAGTTTTTTTTTCCTTTGCAGTTAGGGATGCTCCTGTAGATACATCATTAAAAAACATTAAGTTTGAATATATTTGCCATTTACAACATCACATTTATTAACAGTGTATTACCAGTGTATTAACAGTGTATTAACTGTTTTAATTGCACAGCACACACAGAACACAGCAAAATCAATGGGAACATCCAACAGGGTGATTATGGTTTAGGTGCACTAAAATGACATTTGTCACGGTCATACAATAACAACAACACAAAAATGAATGGGCTCAATGGAATGGAACATATGGAGCCATTCGAGACCAATGGCAAGCGTTCATCCTTAACTTTAACTAAACAATTAAAATCCAGAGTTATTATTTTTCCTTCGCAAACACACATTTGCGAGATAGCGATTGCCAAAAATGACTTGCCAGTGTGAGTCTTAAGGCTTGCATTTGCTCAAAATTAAGGGCAAACGCTGGTTGATATACAGGCCTCCATTTCCCCACCTTTTTCCAGTAAGATATTCCTAAAACAGATGTGCATGCCCGAGGGCCAAAGAGGAGCTTTGGACCCCTAATCACGTTTCCTAATTTCATTATGGAAACATGCTGTTGCAAAAAATTCAATTAATTTAGTTTGTAATAACAGCTTACTGTACTCAGCAGAAAGATTTTCTGTGGCTACACTGCACACATAAGACACAAGAAAAGGAGAGCAAGAAATTGTACGAAGAAGATATATCACTGTTATTTTTATGGGTTTGGAGCAAGTAAGTACAAAATCTGTTTATATGAAGTTTGCAGGAACTGTTTTGATAAATATTTCTACAGACTGCTGACCAAGTCTTACAGCCTGGTCCACAGCTGTTGCACTGAAAAAAACATCCTTTACCGAGATTGCAGCCACAAAACGCACAACTGTGCAAATTTCTGCTTGGATCTGAATGTGAAAATAAATCACCACAACCCCTTTAAGTCACGTTGGTTAAAAAAAGGATGAGAAATTTGCCACCATCACACATTCAAGCCTACACCTCACACTTACAAATAGAACATATGCAAAACTGGCAAAAAATAAGCTTAAATACAGTAAATTCATATATTTATAGATTAGATACTGTACAATCCAGTCATATAATGAAATATAAAATTAAACGAACTATATTAATGCTACCAATATACAACCAATGGTACTATAAATACATGAAACTGTGTATTCAGTGTTGTTAAAATCTTGTTAGAAAATTTGCATTTATTGATGTTTCATGATATATTATCCTCACACAAAGCTATATATTTACAAAGATTTTCAAGACTTGGCTTGGTACGGTGTTAGATTCTATCTAGTCTGGAGGTAATCAGAGCACTAATTTAGTCAGGAAAATGGCGAGCATTGTTGGGCTGAATGGCCTGTTCTCGTCATTATGTTATGTTATGTTATGTTATGCTATGCTATGCTATGCTATGTTATGTTATGCTATGCTATGCTATGCTATGCTATGCTATGCTATGCTATGTTATGTTATGTTATGCTATGCTATGCTATGCTATGTTATGTTATGTTATGTTATGTTATGTTATGTTATGTTATGTTATGTTATGCTATGTTAAAGACTATCTGCATTCGGTCCTTTGCTAACTGCTACAATGGCAGAGCCCCTCCCCATGCTTTCAGCCTCCAGTTCATGAGTTCAGGTGCCTGTTACCTGTTACCTGTGACCACACACCGATGCTTCAAAGGTGCCTGCTATTGGAATGTTGGGCGGAAGTGGGTTCAGCGTAACGGTTCCAAGGCAGGAAGTTCGTGTTGCTGGCGTGAACGTGATTGGCCGTTCCAAATCGGGAGGGAAAAAAAGGGGGGAATGCATTTTTTTAAATGAAAAAAAGGTAAGGATGCCAACAGCAGCTTTTGAACGGATATTAAATATTAGTGACAAAAAGTGGCTCTCTAAACGAGGTGCACAGAGAGATTCCGCATTAGAAATCCATCAGCGCAGATTACGAGCGCACTCTGGGGCTAATTGTGCCTTCGTGAAAAATATTACAGGCCCTCGAAATTCATTAAAGGAGCCAAAGAGGACCAAAAAAAAAAAAAAGAGATAAAAAAACGAGAGCGTTGCGTAACCTTTTTTGGAAATGACTCCTGAAAATAAACCCGCGGCCGTGTGACTGTGAGAAATGTGAAAAGGCCCCCACCCCCCCCACCCCCCCACCCCCCCACGGTCGGATTAAGTCTGCCTTAATGAGCACAGGGCCTTTTTGGGCAGGGAACCAAAAGACCGCTCGCTCTCGTCCTCGCCGAAACGGTGACGGGGGCATTCATCATGGCGACAAGACCGTCATCGGAGGCAATCCCTCATTGTCACAGGATGGGGGGGGGCTTGGGGGGTGGGAGGCGTCCTTGCTCGAACCCTCTCCATTATTGATGTTACCTCCTGTAAGGAAAGGCACAGGGGAGATTTTTTTTTCCTTTACATATGTCTTGACGTAGAAATGGATTTTTGTAGGCATGTCATGTCATACAGTAGGTATGGGCAACTTCATCATCGTGCAAAGAGGATGGATCAACATTATCCTGCATATTTGACGATACAGATTTACGCTTAGGCTTCTACCAGACGCTCTTATCCAGAACGATATACACAGTTCACATATAATCCATTAATACAGCTGAATATTTACTTCTCAGTGACTGCCTTGCTAAATGGAACAATGGCTGTGCCCCGCTTAGGATTTGAGCACCGCAACCTCTGCAAGCCCTGTTCCCTCATTTCCATGCTGCCACTTGATGATGCCTTATAGACATACCTGACTTGTCTTATCAGAACACCACTGTAAGAAAACGTTAATATTAGAAACAGAACAAGTGAATATAAATGATTAGGCATTAAGGTCAAAGTTAACACAGGTGTGATACAAATCAGAGCTAACTGGTTACCTGTGAAGTGTGTAGTCAGAATTCCTTACAGATCCCTCGCATTGGCTTCCATCATCGACTGTAGGGATCTCAGACTCCTCTCCTGGCACTACAGTGTCTGCAGGTATCGGTTTAGGCCCTGGAAATGAGGCGCTGTGGACTCTTCGGCCAATCAATGGCTTCAATTGATACTGAGTGCCAAAAGACGCCAAACCCAACAGACCCTAAGGCCCACCAGGACTGGGGTTTAAGATCCTGCTGTACAGTAAGATATACTTTTATCGAACCCCGTGGGGTAATTTGTCCTCTGCGTTTGACCCATCCCAGTTACTTAGGAACTCCAGTTCTGAGGCCAGTGCCTTAGTCAAGGGGCAGTAGCAGGAGTGTCCTGTACCTAACCTGACATGCATGTATTTCGGTGTGGGAGGAAACCGGAGTACCCCAAGGAAACCCACGTGAAAGCAGGGAGAACATGCAAACTCCACACAAGGAGGATCCGGCCGGCCAGGCTGGGACTCGAACCCAGAACCTCCTTCACTCCTCTTGCTGCCGTCACGCTTCACACACGACGTTTGCTCATTTTTTCTTTTGAATCTCAGGCGTGATAATAACTGCAGCTCAGGAAGCGTTCGCGGTTGTGACGGACGATTGACCTTTTACCTCTGATAACATGCAGTACCGTGTGCGCTGAAAAAAGTTGAATAATTGAGCAGAACATCATCTCCACAGCACAGCCCGTGTAGAAAAAAAACATCTTTGCTCCAGCAAGTTTCAATCAAAAGAGCACGCTCCTTTTTTAAGCTTGGTTGCCCCCCCCCCCCCCCCCCCCCAAGAGACCCTAATGAGTCATGAAAATGAGAGGATTTTAAAAAAAAAACGTGTCAACAAACCTTCGACGGCGCATGACAGTCACAGAATATTCAACAGCCTTCCCTGTTACCCTCGTCTGATAAATTAGCTTTGATCTGTTAAACATCGCAAAATCCGAGTGATTATGCGGCGAGGCGGGGGGGGCGCGGTATGATTTTGAAAAGCTTGGCTGCCCCCCCCCCCCCCCCAAACCCCCCCACCACCCCGAAAAGCTGATGAAGACATTTGAAGCCTAGTCTATAATTCATATCGTCACTCCGCATCTGTCTCTGTGAAGTCCCGCGGAGCGGGATAAAGGGAGGGCAGGTGGCGGGACTCCAAACGCCAAAACCGCCATTAAACGCCTTTCTGAGGATCACAACAGGAAACACAAACGCCAAAACTGCCATTAAACGCCTTTCTGAGGATCACAACAGGAAACACAAACGCTAACGGTATTCATAAAACATTTCAGTCTAGGAGTGCTGATCTAGGATCAAGGCTTGTATTCATAAAGCATCTCAGTCTAGGAGTGCTGATCTAGGATCAAGGCTTGTATTCATAAAGCATCTCAGTCTAGGAGTGCTGATCTAGAATCAAGGCTTGTATTCATAAAGCATCTCAGTCTAGGAGTGCTGATCTAGGATCAAGGCTTTCTATTCATAAAGCATCTCAGTCTAGGAGTGCTGATCTAGGATCAAGGCTTGTATTCATAAAGCATCTCAGTCTAGGAGTGCTGATCTAGGATCAAGGCTTGTATTCATAAAGCATCTCAGTCTAGGAGTGCTGATCTAGGATCAGGGCATGTATTCATAAAGCATGTCCGTCTAGGAGTGCTGATCTAGGATCAGGGCATGTATTCATAAAGCATGTCCATCTAGGAGTGCTGATCTAGGATCAGGGCATGTATTCATAAAGCATGTCCGTCTAGGAGTGCTGATCTAGGATCAGGGCATGTATTCATAAAGCATGTCCGTCTAGGAGTGCTGATCTAGGAACAATTAGTTTTATCCTCCATTTCATCCACTATTAAAGACAGATCGAAATAAGTTCCTGTCTGACTGTGCTGGAGGTGTTTATTAGCTGTCCACCCAGTCTGTGAGAGCTAAGTGTCCTTCGAAATGAGAAAAGGGAGGTTCCTGTCTGACACTCCGTCCTCTCTGACATGACATTTTACATTTTCCCATTTAGCAAACACTTACAGAGTGTGCTGTTTGTTCTGGCTTGCTGTGTGGACACTTCTGACAATTACAGCCAACGACCGAAAGCCATTATTCATTATATATTTGTTTCCGGGTCGGAACTAGGGATGAGTTCGTGCGTGAGTTAATGGAGTGTGTGTGTGTGTGTGCCTGTGTGCCTGTGTGTGGGTCTACGATGGACTGGCGATCTGTCCTGGGCGTATTCCTGCGTCTCTCCCAATGCATGCTGGGATAGGCTCACAGCACCCACCGCGACCTCGACCAGAAATAAGATATGTTAGATAATGGACGGATGGATATTTGTTTCTGGTGCGGACATTTCACAGACATTATTCATCATGCGTGTTTAAGCTGCTGTTTCAATGGCACTTCATAACTGACTAATTCAACTACTTTCAAAGCTGAGGGACGATTTTTCAGCGTGTTACTGTCCCCAAAAAAAGATGTCATGTGACGTATCACGTTAGCTGACATGACAGGCCTGCAAAAAAATAACAATAATAAAAAATCCACCGTTAAAATGTCTTGCCTCCCACATGGCATGACAGAATTCAGCCATTTCATTGGGAACCAGGGTACCCATGTAACCTTTGAGAACTGAAACCACAGCAAAATATAATATTTAAATTCTACTCTACTTTAGTTGTTCCAGATTTCAGACCACTGGTGCGCAGTATAACAGTATAAAATATACATCTGGGAATCAGTGGTGTATTCCTGCCACTGCCTCAAACTTTCTTCCATGGACAGGGTAATATTCTTGCCTAATGATTTCATCAGATGGCAGATGTTTCTGTGAGCTGTATCTCAGTTTTTAAACAGCAGATGCTCATCAGAGATTCCTTTTTTTTAATGACAAGCGTGACAGAATGGCAAAGGGAAAAAAAGACACTTACTGCCTGCAAATAAAGCAGTATAAACACACCAAGAGCAAACAGAGAGTTCTTAAATGTTGGCTGTGGAAACTTTGTGGACTGACAGTACATTTTTAACAAACTTTTCTCAGCTCAAATCTATTCATACACCTTGGATTTTAAAATAAGAAGCCTTCATTCCATGAATAACCTCAGCTGGCCTTTAATTAGAATTTTAGCATTTCCTGAGCTTCAAACAGTATTCTAAATGTGTCTTTTATAGGACTTTATTCAACACTTTTTATATGGTGCTCCATCATTCTTACAAAAAAACAAAAAACAAACTGCTGTTGTCATTTCTGAATGTACTGGATACTTCCGACTAAGAGCATAAGAGAGAGAGGCTGCTAATATAATTGAGACCTTTCATTCTGCACTCTGAAAAGGGCCCCAGTAAGGCCAACAGTAATATAATACATTTTTTTGTCCGCAAGAAAAAATATGAGCCAGGACATGCCTCGCTATAAAAAAGGTCTTGTTCGTGGGAGACCTTTCGTTGTTATTCAAAAATAGTTTGGCACAGGTAAATTTAGCTCTGCGTGGGGACTTGTGCAGGCTTGTTCTATAAATTACGCTGTGATTTGTTTTCAGTGTTTACAGACATGCACGAGGATCCTTTTTTTTGTGAGATCTCAAGCAATTCTATACACAGGTACCTGTTTTTTTTTTTGGGTTGCGTTGGCTTCTTTCATTGGCTGACAAGGGTCATGTCATGTCAGAAGACAATGCGCCAAACTCCCATCTGAAATCATGTCACAGGGGAGATTGCTCTTGAGGGGGTTTATTGAGTTAACACAAATGGGCAACATCTGTCCAGCATTACCCAGCAGCCTTGAGCTGCAGTCGCTCGCTCTGTTTTCTCATTAAAATCTGCTGTGATGCCAAAAATACTGCTGTCAGAATTCCGTGTTGTCGTACCCGGGGAGGCATTTTGGAATTTGTTTACTTAAAGCTTCCTTTCAAACTTTTTGTTTTATTTATTTATTTATTTTTAGCAGTAAGAACCTGTGCCTTCCAGGTTAGTAAGTGAAATTTAACGTGAAATCTGTGCCTGAAAGTTTCAGCATGGAAAAAGTGGACTTTTTACGGCGACGTTTATTATCGAAGTTAAACAAGAGCTTGGCCTGGACACTGGGGAGCATCAGTTTGTCAGGCTCCTTGCTTTTACCTCAGGGGTGTCAAGACTCCAGAGCCATAATGGCTGCCGGTTTTTTATGTGTTTCCGCACTCGAGCACTTAATTTAAGGCACTTATTGCCTAAAGAAGTCTGCACACCTCGTTCCCGGGGCCTAAATTGGCTGTTGATTGAAAGGAAACTACAAAAGCACTAAACACCGCGGCTCTCCCGAAATTGAGGCTGACACCCCCCTGGATTTACATCCGTACCTTGTCTGGGTCGGTACACTGCCCACCCCCCCCCACCCCCTCATCCCCCACCACCAACTCACCTCCACCAGGAGGATGATGTAAGGTCTCAGGTCTTTCTGTCACTCAACTTTACTGTTGACGCTGTAGTAAAAAGGGGAGGCGGGGGATTGAGATAAGCAATCACATGTACTTTTTCACTCAGTGCAATCCGACTGGCAACCCAGCCCCTCTCAGTTCCAATCACAAATTTCATCAAGCTGGATGTTTTTTTTCTCTATCTCTCTCTCTCTCTCTCTCTCTCTCTCTCTCTCTCCCCCTCTTCCTCTTTCTCTCTCTGTCTCCTCACTCCCAACTCCTCTCCCACTAACTCTCCTCTCTCTCTCAGTTTCTGTCTCTCTTCTCTCCTTCTATCGCATTTCCTCTTTCTCTCTCTCCATCTCCCCCCCCCCCCCCCATCTCTCCTTCTCCCTCTCCCTCCTGAAGCTTTTCAATCCAGGTTCTCGGGGACAGTGTCAGACAGGTGCCAGCACACCCAGGCAGGTGAATTATTAAATTCAGCACAGGTTTTGGTAAGCGCTCCCAAAATGAAAGACAGCAGCTGCCAAAATGGGACCTAACCCCACCCCCCCACTCCCCGCCCCGTCGACAGATCACATATAAGTTGGAATGCTTCAGGTTTAGTCATCACACACTGCCTCTCACCTGTTCTGAAGGCAGAGGTACTTGACCCTGGTCTTACAGAGGCACAAGGTTTACAGGTTTTAATTCCCACCCTACAATCACCAAGCAGTTCAGACCCAATAAACCGAGGGAGTGGAGTTAACTATGCAATCAAACTGCTTTAATAAAACGGATGAACTGCTGAGCGACAATGAATCTCATCAGACACCCTGGGACCCTTCAGCTCCAGGGGCTGAGTACCGCCAAAGACGGAAAAGGGATGTTTAATTTATTAGACGCGGCTCACATGTGATGATTATGAACGCTTCCACGGTCATCGCACGCACCCTTGTCTTCCAGTTCCCCAGTTACGCATTCCGATTAAATAACGATGTTTACTTCACGTTTATGATGTCACAGATACAGCTTTAGAATCACCAGACGCTCATCTGCTGGAATGTTCTGAACCGAACCATACTAATGAACCATTGTGATGCAACAATCACAGCTGCCAGCTGAAAGCGACCGAGTTCTGGAACACACAGACTTGTAATTTTGAATAGACATTCCAAACAAAAAAAAAGCCCCACTTTTCAAAAGGGTCAACGATCGGGGGAGATCTGGTTGCTAACAGTGGTGTCCTCCGCTCCGCTGCCTGATTATAGTTACATTCGTTGCCACGGCGTTCTACCTGGTCATCCGCCCTCGATGAGTTTTTCAGAAAATGCGTGAGCATCGCTGGCCGACAGAACCTTCACAGTTAAGAAGGGAAGAGCATCCGCTGAGTGTTTCGAATCTGAATTTCGCAGTGGGTCTGAAGAAATCGGAGATGATATTTAGAGGACAGCAAAAAGACAGCGATGTACACAGGATACACCTTCCAGGGGGGGGCCGTCACCAGGAATCCCGTCTGAACCGTAACCCGACAGAAATCAGCGGGACAGATCTGCCTGTGAAGCGCTCGCACTGACAGAGCCGCACCCCGCCCTGCTCCGCTGGGCGACGGTATCAGCTGGAGAGCAGCAGTGAGCGACCTGAAATGCGCTCATGGAGGATAACGGTAAGGAATGTTGGCACTGTTCCTGGCGGAATCGGAATCAGCGGTGGGGTTCCCGGGGGTGCAGTGCACCCCCTATGAGCACCCATGGAGGGGGCCCCCCTGATTACCCAAACACAGACAGTAACTTGGGCCTAATCCACAAAAAAACACTGTTTAATGAATGTTGACAAGCGACATTGTGTATCGTTTGCATTAAAAACAATTTGTTGATGTTGAATTGCATCCCTCCTTTATCCAACACTCACTCCCTCATACCTATGGGCAATTTAGACTCTCCAACTAACCTAACCTGCATGTCTTTGGATTGTGGGAGGAAACCGGAGTACCTGGAGGAAGCCCAAGCGGACACGGGGAGAACATGCAAACTCGATTCACACGATCCGAATCCACACGATTCGATCCACAGACCTTGTCTTGCTGTGAGGCAACAGTGCTACCCACTGCACCACCGGGACACCCGGTGAAATGTACTGTATCTTCAAAAAAAATGGACTCACTTCCTTTGCGTTGTTTCAAGCATGACTCCATTTCCCATCATGCCTCGTGCCCAGATGTATGACAGGTTAGCTCCGCCCCTGCTTCCAGGTGTTAGCATTCATCTCATCTGTGGTTACACTGGACGTCATCCCACGAACACAACAGACTGACTCAGCAGTTACACCCAGAGAGCTGGAGCGTGCAACTTATGCAGCATTCTTTGCAAGAATTTCAGGTCTCGCTTTGCTTTTTAGAAAGGCAGTGTTTGCACAATTTATATTTGTAGCACAGGAGCAAAAAATATAAGAAGAAATATTTTTTTTAAATGTTCCCGCACGTTGTCTCCTTGAGATTCGTTAAGAGATGCTGCGTGTGAGAATTTCTTTATGCCGTTATACAAGGTTTCACTGTGCTGCTGCCGTTAGAATTAATGTTTTTTCAGGGGCGCTGGACGGCCCGTCCTGTTAATGTGCTGCTCCCCTGCGTAGAAGGACCCTGCAGTCTGGTGTCGAACTTGGACAGCTGCGGCCGGCAACCCCACAGAGTGATGCATGATTTCCCAGCATCCCCCGTTGTTGCTTAACCCTTTTGCAGAGCAGGGTTTTTCTGGAATGTTTTTGTTTTTAAAAAAATTCAAAATCAACACTCAAAAGGCAGCTTTCTAGAACTCTGTTGCTTTCAACTGCCAGCAGTGGCTGTTACATCAGCATTAGAATGTTCAGTTAAGAGCATTCCAGACACATCTTTGTGATGTCACACCACATAAAGGGTTAGACCTGCAAATGTAGCGTCTTCCTCTGTTCTGTGTGTGTGAGCTTAACTGGTGGGTCGCGGTGGAGAACGTGCAGCTTTGTCTGTGCCCTCCCAAATTAATAATGAAGGTTTTGTTAATAAACTTTGGCAGATGAACATGACTGGGCAATACAAACTAGGTGAAGCTTGGCCAAAGCATTTTAAAAGATGACGTTTCTGATACCACCAAGTCTTGAAAAATCAGTGGTTGTGACGGTTACCTCACAAACAAGGAGTTTCCGGGTTCGAGTTCCGGGTCGGTCAGCCAGATCCTCTCCACGTGCAGTTTGCATGTTCTCTCCGTGTTCGCGTTGGTTTCCTCCCGCAGTCCAAAGACATCTAGGCTTCCAGGGCTCACTTGCAAAAGAGTGAGCCCTGGAATGTGACAATGTGACAGCCCTGGTTAAATAAAGGTAAAATAAATCTTTTTTTTAAAAGAGCATCAAACACCTTCAACCCCAACATCAGCTCCTCTCCTGCTATTTAAACGAGCATTGCAGCGACTGCAGGAAGACAGCTGGCACTCTCTTTATTAGGACAGAGGGAAATTAAATGGGGTGGGGGGCGGGGGGGGGGGGGGGGGATAATAATGCACAGGGCCCTAAAATTAAATCACGTTCCATGTTTGTGAGGAAGGGGATTCCAAGACTTGTGAGCTCAGTCTGGAAAAGATGTGCTACAACCCACTACATTACATTGCATTGCATTGCACTACATTACAGGCATTTAGCTGACAATCCCATTCAAAAAGACTTACACAGCTTCTACATAACATATATATATTGCATTCATTTATACAGCTGCATATACATACTGAAGCAATGCAGGTTAAGTACCTTGCTCAAGGGTAGAACGGCACCTACCTGGGATTCCGACACGATAATCGAACCCTTAGGTCACAAGATCAGTTCCTTACCCATTATACTACACTGCTAACCCACTGACAAACAAAGACCAACCAAGCAAATGAGGAATTTACAAACTGCTGCCTTGGGCCAGACATTTATTCAAAACAACAAAACAGCTCTTTAAAGTTCTGTAGATAACTGAAGCTATTAAATGAAACATCTATTTCGAACAAAGTCTAATTTCATGCCTTGTTGGAAATGGTCATGAGTGTCTTCTAATTTTATCAGCCACTGAAAACATCAGGGTATTTCAAGAATGTATAATACCCTGGTCTGCCTAAAAATAATCCATGAAAGAACAGTTACACACAAATATACAAGGTTTCTAAGAAACCCTTCAGTGAAGATTTTCTAATGATTGTCACTTAATACAGAGGCTGCTGATTAAATTAATAAACTAACTGTCATGTGGTTTTTTTGTGATTTTCAAAATGCTTTTTTTTCCTTAATACTCAGGAAAATAAAAAACTCCTGAAGCATCGTGCCTTTGTTTAGAAGGAGTTATTCTTGGCAGGACACAAGAGGTCGGCCCATTTGCAGAATTGCTACGGTAACAGCTGCTTTGCTGGACTATCTGTTTCTCATCATCTTTATCTTTTTTTTTTGCTCAGTCAGTCGTTTCAGTTTAGCAGAGAAAATAAAGTTTTCAGTTTGAACGACGACATTTTAAACTCTCTTGACAAAATGAATTATGCACACAACTCAAGTTTAGGACTAGAGAAGATTCCCAAATGAAGACGAAGCTGTCAAGCCAGGGGCTTGGCGAATGTCTGCTCAGGACACTAAGGTATAACTCTTTGAAATCTGAAGCCATCTATATTGGCTTTTTCAGGTTGGATGTGTGGTTCAGGTGCACATCAAACAAGTAAACCAACGGGGAAAAAAAGGGAGAAAGCATTTGTTCCGTTCGCAGTGAAAAACGTTGTTCTGGTGGCCGGGGGCTCTTGAGGGAGGGCAAACTGAAACCGCTCTATTTTTTATCTTGTGCGGCGATGCACCTCGCGGTTCTCCTTTCCGCCGTGAAATATCGTCCTCATTGTGGAGAGCGACGGCGGTGGCGTCGGCGTCACAAAGGGCGGTCCAAAAAAAAAAAGAAGAAAAAAAAACCTGATTGTCCTCATGCTGGCATTCGATCCGTGCCAAGGCCCGGGAATTATGACCGTGCCAAGGCCGCCGGTGCCACCAGCGGGGGGGGCGGGGGTTATGGATCGCCCGTCACCAGGGAGCTGCTCTGGCAGGGGGCAGCGTGGTCAGCGCGGGTAAACAGCTGTTCGAGCCGAGTGGCGAAGGAGGCCGAATTGATCACAGCTCCGCTGAGCTGAGCTGAGCATGCTGGTCTTTTTTTTTTTTTTGTGAATGATTAAAACCTGTGTCAGGGCCGCACACTGACTGTTTTTTTTTTTTTTTTGGGGGGGGGTGGGGGGGGGGTGGGGGGGGCGTAATTCATAATTCAGAGCCGTCCCTTGACTTTTTGGGGGGGCCCTAGGGGAAAAAAATAATTTGGAGGAACCCTCCAAAATAGTGGCACCTTCTGCTGTCAAAGGAAGGTGAGAAGGTGGCGTCCCTGGGCGAGAAGGCGGGGCCTGGGGGGAGAAGGCGGGGCCCTAGGTGTAATGCCTGTGTCATACGCTCAAAATAGACATCTTAAATCTGTGGTGAGAAAAAAATTCACTTCGGCCACAAAGGCATGTTTGCTGCCTTGGGGCAGGGGGCACAGACTTTTTGGAGGGCACATATTAGGGGCATGTAAGGGCAGGTATACTCCTGCCAGTGTCCATTGACCAAGTGTCCTTGGCCTCAGAGCTGGAGTTTCACTGTGGCTGCCCACTGCTCCCAAGTAGCCAGGATGAGTCAAATGCAGAGGACAAATTACCCCACGGGGTTCAATAAAGTATATCTTATCTTATCTATATGGCCAAAATAAAACTTTCACTTTCACACTTTCACACCATTATCTGTACCTTCTTATCAAGGGCAGGGTCGCGGGGGTGCTGGAGCCTATCCCAGCACCCAGCATGCATTGGGTGAGAGGCAGGAATACACCCTGGACAAGCCGCCAATCTATCGCAGGGCACACAAACACCACACTCATACCTATGGGCAATTCAGAGTCTCCAATTAACCTAACCTGCATGTCTTTGGACTGTGGGAGGAAACCCACACGGACACGGGGTTCTCAAACTCCACACAGAAAGGCCCCAAGCTGAGATTCGAACCCACGGCCTTCTGGCTGTGAGGCGACAGTGCTACCCACTGCACCACCCTGCCGCCCCCTTACACTTTCAGTAAGAACAAAAAATCACTGCAGCCATAAGCTTGCTGCCTCAGGGCAGGGAGCATGTGCTTGAGCATATGCTGGTGTCTGTCTGTGCATGTGTCTCACCTGCACAACATGGAGGCTCAACCTGTCTGTCTGTGCACATGTCTGACCTGCATCACATACAGTAGAGGCTTAACCTGTCTGTCTGTGCACCTGTCTGACCTGCATCACATACAGTAGAGGCTTAACCTGTCTGTCTGTGCATGTGTCTCACCTGCATCACATACAGTAGAGGCTTAACCTGTCTGTCTGTGCATGTGTCTCACCTGCATCACATACAGTAGAGGCTTAACCTGTCTGTCTGTGCATGTGTCTCACCTGCATCACATACAGTAGAGGCTTAACCTGTCTGTCTGTGCATGTGACTCACCTGCATCACATACAGTAGAGGCTTAACCTGTCTGTCTGTGCATGTGTCTCACCTGCATCACATACAGTAGAGGCTTAACCTGTCTGTCTGTGCATGTGTCTGACCTGCATCACATACAGTAGAGGCTTAACCTGTCTGTCTGTGCATGTGTCTGACCTGCATCACATACAGTAGAGGCTTAACCTGTCTGTCTGTGCATGTGTCTCACCTGCATCACATACAGTAGAGGCTCAACCTGTCTGTCTGTGCACCTGTCTGACCTGCATCAACATGGAGGCTTAACCTGTCTGTCTGTGCATGTGTCTGACCTGCATCACATACAGTAGAGGCTTAACCTGTCTGTCTGTGCATGTGTCTCACCTGCATCACATACAGTAGAGGCTTAACCTGTCTGTCTGTGCATGTGTCTGACCTGCATCGCATACAGTAGAGGCTTAACCTGTCTGTCTGTGCACCTGTCTGACCTGCATCAACAGGGTTAACCTGACCTGGCAGCGACAGGGAACACATTAACACTATGGACTGTCACAGATCTTCTTTCTTTTCTTTTTTATTCCAATCAAAGACATAAGTTGATGACAAAGTAATCCTTGGTAGGGTACTCATTCCCAAAATGTAATCACAGAGGCACTTGAGTTGATGAGAAACTTGATTTAGGACACATTTTCCGAAGCATGTCTCTGTCACAGCATGGTTTGGCAACAGGCACAGCTATGGTAAAAAAAATAAATACATTTTTTTTTAAAGCAGCAGTAGTTCAGGAAATTACAAAAAGCATTCGTTATTTACAATAACATATAATGTATAACCACTGCGCAAACTACACATTGTCACATTTCACATTATCGGATTAGAATCATACAACAGTGAAAGGATTCCGATACTGTATTAGCAATGTTATTACAATGTAATTACAATGGTGTAGCATTATCGCTGAGTTAATTTGAATTTTACACCCAGAGCTTCAGAATACAGGGGCAAGTTATATAATTACAAATATATTAGGCTTATTAAAAAGGTCCAGTTGTACTGTGAGTTTTAACTGAGCAATGCCTTAACTGGGGGAAGCCACGATTGTGGAGTAGATTCTGTTTTATTGGCTTGTATTCTGAATGTGCACGCCCTTGACGCTCATTCATTCACAAGCCAGCTGGCTGGCTGAACTACCGTACACAGCTCATTTCACGCTGATGAAATGTTAAGAGGTACAGCGTTTCATTTTAAAACGCTATTCTGTTTTAAGTGGCGCATCGGCGAATCGATGTTTTGCGAGCAACGAATGCGGGAGGAAGAGGAGGAAGAGGAAGAAGAGGAGGAAGATGAAGGTGATGTTCTCCTCGCCACCGTGATGCTTTATAGCTCTGGCAGCTGTCAGCATCCTGCCAGCACTGTATCTCAGAGAGACTGCACAGGGTTTAGGGTGCAGACAGGCTGTACATGTTTGACTGTACCGGCTTTAGACTACTCCGCTACAGACAGACTGAATGTGCAACTCTACTGGGTTTAGACTCCTGGGGTACAGACAGACTCTAAATGTGCAACTGTGCTGGGTTTAGACAGCTGGGGTACACAAAGACAGTAACTACCACATTAAAGTACCACAAAGTACCTCACACAGAGAACACAGAGAACTTTGCCTCCCCCCCCCAGCCACCCAACCCACCCCACCCCCCCAAAAAAGCCGTTCCATAGGCCGCGCCGGCTTTGAAAGATCGCGGTCGCCTTTTGTTCCGGTCAAACAAAAGGTACGGTGCAGCGGCGGCGGTATCTCTTGTCGCGCAGCTGGCATCATCCCCCCCCCCCCCCCACAGCCCTCCCACCCCAACACCCCCGCCCCCCCCAACCACCTTTGTTCTGGGCCTTTTCGCCTGGTCACTCTGCAGAACATTAACTCTGCAAAAAAAAAACAAAAAAAAAAATAATAACCTCACAAGTGTAATCTTCCCACGCTAATACACCTGAACCATCTCCAGAAGCACAAGGGGGGGCAGGGGCGGGGTTGGGGGGGCGGCGGTGGGAGATCATGACAGAAAGTAAGAAAGTGAGAACAGTAGCGCCCCTGCATCACCAGAGGAAAGGTCTCGGACAGTGGCGAAAAAAACATCCAGCGTTCGTGTTTCGCTCAGAGTGAGCTTGCATGAGCCCAGGTGAGATCAGATCTAACTCTACCACGGCGACGGATTTAAAAACGAGCTCCATGAAAGGGCCCTGAGCTCATTAGGAACCAGCGGCCGGCCTCTCTGATGGGGGGTGGAGGGGGGGGCGCGGGGGGGGGGGGTTATTCTACACACAGCTGTGCCCGGGACCGGCCAGGCCAACATCAAATAAAAAAAAGATCAAAGATGGGATACCCTCCCTCTTTCATCAACGGAAACATAATTTATTACATAACCGTCAATACATTTCTGTGAATGCCGTACGCGATGCCACATCGCCCAGGTCTGTGCCTTATTCATCCTCGGTTCGATATTTGGAAATCCTTAAGCAGGACACAAAATAAATTATCTTTGGTTGCATAAATGAGAGAAGGGATCAGATAAGGGAAGCCAAGAAAGGATAAAAGGTCACAAACCAAACCCCCCCCCCCTCCCACCACCCCCATCCCGTTTGATCCTTTGGGTTTATAAAGCAAAAGGCTTCCTTGTGCTAATACCTGTTTAACGGTTCCTTAATCCCCGCTGGGTCTGCTTAATCAAGACAAATCTGTCAGGACTTTTTTACTTTTTTTTGACAGCTCTGGAGATTGAAAGAGAGAGAGACAGAGAGAGAGAGAGAGAGAGACAGAGAGAAAACTAATGAGAGAGCAAGAGTGAGCGAGAGAGGAAGTGAGAGAGAGTTAAATTGAGTGAGTGAGTGAGTGAGTGAGTGAGTGAGAGAAAGAGACAAAGAGAGACAGAGTGGGGAAGAAGAGTTGTACTTGTAGCAGCAATGTCTACTTCCAAATTAAAAAATGTCGCTTTTTTTGTTGAACAGGAAGCTCACTTCTCCTGAAGAAACAGATTCTGTCCGGCAGCACTTTTTACAGAATTTTTTTTAAAAAAGAAGAAAAACAACAAAGCAGCACATCACTCATCCCTTGTTTTTCTCCCATCTCAGTCCCTGTTCTATTACTCCTGCGGTTCGGAGTTACACAATCACCTCATCCCCACTGCGGAGCGGGCTCCCGACCTGGGAAGACCTCTGCCAGCCAGTATTCCCAATCGGGATCAGGAGACTGAGCTGGGAAGAGATATGCAGGCCAGTATTCCCAATCAGGATCAGGAGACTGAGCTGGGAAGAGATATGCAGGCCAGTATTCCCAATCAGGATCAGGAGACTGAGCTGGGAAGAGATATGCAGGCCAGTATTCCCAATCAGGATCAGGAGACTGAGCTGGGAAGAGATATGCAGGCCAGTATTCCCAATCAGGATCAGGAGACTGAGCTGGGAAGAGATATGCAGGCCAGTATTCCCAATCAGGATCAGGAGACTGAGCTGGGAAGAGATATGCAGGCCAGTATTCCCAATCAGGATCAGGAGACCAAGCAGGGAAGACCTTTGCCAGCCAGTATTCCCGATCAGGATCAGAAGACTGAGCTGGGAAGAGATATGCAGGGTAGTATTCCCAGTCAGGATTGGGAGAACGAGCCGAGACTAACTCTGCAGGCCAGTATTCCCAATCGGGATCAGGAGACCAAGCTGGGAAGACCTTTGCCAGCCAGTATTCCCGATCTGGATCAGGAGGGCGAGCTGCACAGTATCCATGAGCTGGGACCACAGTATCACACTGAACTCATCCTGACCTCTGACCTTGCACTCATTCAGCTGGGAAGATGAGTGAAAACTGGGAACACAGAAGTGGTAAAAAAGAAATAATAAAGAATTATGCTCTCAGGGTAGGCAGCCTAATATTTGCGGCATTGAGTGGTGGTCATAGATATATATCTTAAAGTCATGTAAAAAAATGACCGTCACGCACACACACACACACGCACCTAGACACAATAAAATGTTCAGTGTTAAATCAACTCTTATAGAGTACATACGGTCCCTATGAACTCTGTCAGAGTTGAATTAACACTGGACATTTTACTGTGCGGCTGTCCTCCTAATTCACAACATTAAGTTGCGGATTTTCCCGCTGCATTTGTCATTAGCGCACAGGCCTAGCGTACATTAGCGCTCAGGGCTAGCGTACATTAGCGCACAGGGCTGGCCTACATTAGCGCTCAGGGCTAGCGTACATTAGCGCACGGGGCTGGCCTACATTAGCGCTCAGGGCTAGCGTACATTAGCACACAGGGCTGGCCTACATCAGCGCTCAGGGCTAGCGTACATTAGCACACAGGGCTGGCCTACATTAGCGCACAGGGCTAGCGTACATTAGCACACAGGGCTGGCCTACATCAGCGCTCAGGGCTAGCGTACATTAGCACACAGGGCTGGCCTACATTAACGCTCAGGGCTAGCGCTACTTCCCGGCGACCCGTCCCCTCATAAACCCGAGCAGACTCATTAGATCAGCCATCCCCTGTGAAATGCAGGCTGTCCGTTTAAAAGGTCTAATTGTGACATGTGGAGCGTAAAGATGGCGGACGGGGGTGGGGGGGCTATGCCAGCGGCGGTCGGCACGGCTCGTCCAATCAGCTAAGTGACACAATAATACACACAAGTCCAATCTAATCCAATCAGAGATTACGCTCCGGCGTTTGATTTGAGTCCTGCAGCTGCTACAGTCGGCTCTTTAACGGGCTTCTGTTTTTTTCCCGCTCCTGAAGGCCCACCGCTCTGCTACCGTTTTACCCACCGCCACCGCCACCGCCGCCATCACGGTTTCACCCTCCCCCTCCCTGCTCGGCCCCTCCCCTTTCAGAAGGGTAGCGGTCCCTTGAGGTACCGGCACTGAGTTTGGGGAGGGGAGGGGGGGGGAGAGGGAGGGATGGGGTTGGGCAGGGTGGGAGAGGAGGAGGGGTGAGGGGGAGAGCAGGGTAGGAGGGTTTGCCATGTTCAGAACAACGGTTTTGTGTCCGGAAGTTTCTATTTTGAGGGTGGAAAAAAGCACAAAAAAAAAGACTGACATTAAGAAGCCACAGAGATTGCCTTCCTTTGGGCTATGCAGCTGCGCTCCCAATGCTGCGACTGATTGGCTAAGAGGTTCTCTCTTCTTTTCCTGCTCTCCCTGTAACAGTCTTAGAGATGGGGGGGGGGGGGGGATGGGGAAGGGACCTCAACTCTGCTGAAGTCTGTATAGCACCACATCCCAACAGATTCTTTCAAATCACCAGATGCCCAGCTCCTTTTGCATTCCTTCCATCATCTCCCATTTTAACTACGGGAAGTTCCGGTTGATAACATAAGTTTCCGGTACTGTTTTGCCAATACAGAGCGTCCATTGGTACGCCCCCCCCCCCCTTCCCCACCCCCGCCCCCCACCTTCCCCACCCCCGCCCTAAATGTAGTTTCAGAAGATGCATAAAATAGGACTGTTTGAGCTCTTATGGAGGAGAGAAGGAACTCTCAGTTTTTCAGAACACGGGAGTCGAGTGTCCAGTTGACCAACGGAATCTTTGGCATCCACTTTCCCCCTCTGTGACATCACAGCCTCTTCTCACATAGCAGCTCTCCGTGGACCACATCGCCCAGGCAACATAAAGCCAATTGGATTCCACAGTCCAGTACACGGAACCCGATCCCGAGCTTCCAACATCCCAGGCTTTGTGATCTATGATATTACTCCACACTTATTTATTAATGCGCAGACTCGGGTCTAGGGTTTCAGGGGTATCGACGCCAGGACGGTTTCTAATTTGAGAAAAAACAAAACGTTGTCAGGGCACGGAGGTATCTACGGAAACAAAGAAGGATAACGCCCACTGGGCAACTTCTGTTTCAGCCGTGATATTAGCCAATCAGTAACAAGAACCAGGCTGCAGGAAATCAGAGAGTAAAGGTGAAACAGAAGGCAGGGAGTAGATCATGGTCATGCCACAGGTGCTCCACAGGTAGATGGAGTTCAGTAATTCAGGTCGGTGTGGTCCGGTCAGGGTAGGTGAGGTGAGGTAGGCCCAGGGTGTGGCTGCCTTTGCTGTGTCACCTGACCTCACCTTCTGTCGGTGCACAGAGAAATATTAGTTCAATATTTTCAATAACCAATATTGAAAGAACTCCGCAGAAAACACATTGAACTCCTGGTCCAGTGCCTCCCTGACCACAGGCTCAACCTCGCAACATATTACTTGTATCTATATTACCAAAAATAAATGAACAAATAAATAGATCAAATTGACCTTCGCAGAAAATTTGTTGTGAAAATAAAGGTCGATGAACGATTGTACACTATTTAAGTATTTCATTTTTGCTGATTATCACAAGGCAGGGGGTGCTGGCAGTGAAATAGTTAACTGTAACTCACTTCCTCCTCCTGCTTTTTGTGTTGTTGTTTGCTGGGTGCTTTGGATTTGGGGTCAAAGGGCAAATGGTTGTCTTATTGTGCTGAGTCATATGACTTCGAATCCCATTTTTTTTTAACGAAGCTATTAGCATCGTCCTTGGTGCCACAGGAATAAACATTTCAAATGCCCCTTTTTTTCGATGAAAACTGAAGTCTTCATTTACAACGTCTTCTCATAAATATGTAACGTCTTCAGTCATAAATATGTAATGCTAGACTGTCACAAGTAATGATGGTCCGAGTCTACCCTAGGTGTGCTAGGGGAATTAAATGATATTTTTGAATGCTCGCGACAAATCTAACTGTGGCTAATAGCTAGTGTTGCATACATAATAACATGCATTTTGAGACATTAGTGAAGTTTCCTATGCCTGTAAACATGACAGTTGTACCTTTTTTGGGACAGTACCGTGAAGATGTGATGTATCATAAATATCACACAGAAAAATAATGAGTCAATAATAGTTAGAGGAATGTCTCTTTGCAGTTTAAACTGAAAATGTTTTTAAAAAATTATTTAAAAAAAAAACGTTTTCACATTTTGACCCTTGTTTGAACAGTTATTATTATTATTTTTTTTTAATGTTTAAAATACATAGATACAGTATATAGCCGGTCTGACTCTTACTACCACCCCCCCCCCCCCACCCCACCCAATCACAAAATGGATGATAAAAAGGAAGAAAAAACTGGTGTGCTGAAGACAGGAGGGCTAATTTAGGGCTCATTTTATAGAGCCATTAGAATTAATTTCGTTTCCTCCTGGTGCGACGGCATTAGCCTCCGCATTGTAGGGCCAGGGAGGGCAGCCATGTTGGATTTTCCGCAGTTTTTAAAAGTTTAATCCAAATGCTTAGGGGAGCACTCAATCCTCCAGTCATGCGGGGAATCTGGCAGGCAGCTAAGAGGCTTAAGCTTAGATTGAGGGAGGAAAAAAAAGGCTTTTTAATTTTTTCTAATTATTTTTATTTAAAAAATATTTTTTTTGGAAAGGGGTTGGTAGGGAAAGAATGATTTTAACACGCAAATCCAGCAGGGTCAGCCACAACACATGAATAGTCTTTTCTGAGAACAATCGCGAGCGTCACCTGTAAAAGAATCAGAGATCACTTGGGACACCTCACCTGTTCCACCTGTTCTTCCTGTTCTACCTGTTCCTCCTGTTCTAGCCTGTTCCTCCTGTTCCAAACTGTTTCACTTGTTCCACATGTTCCACCTATTCCAGCCTGTTCCACATGTTCCATCTGTTCCACCTGTTTTACATGTTTCAGCCTGTTCCACCCTGGTCCACTGTTCCACCTGTTTCACATGTTCCACTGTTCCTCCAGTTCCAGCCTGTTCCGCCTGTTCCACATGTTCCACCTTTTCCACTGTTCCACCTGTTTCACATGTTCCACTGTTCCTCCAGTTCCAGCCTGTTCCGCCTGTTCCACTGTTCCACATGTTCCACCTGTTCCAGCCTGTTCCAGCTCTCTGTCCGCAGCACCGCCTGGGAGTTTGAGTCAACATTACCACACGAGGCCCACCCATATCAGCGGAGCTATTTTTGACTGACACACTGTCATCTGCCTGATATTCATGTGCCGTTTAAATTTTTATGGCCTTGAGCACAAACAAGGCCTGTAGTTATTCTTTGAGCCGTGTGTCAGGCCTGGGTCAAACACATACTTAAAATAAATATTTTAACTGTTTAGATGCCGGTAAGATATGGACACATGATTTACACAGAAATGAGATTCTAGCCAGTACATATAATCATATGGGGAGAATGTCTGTTCTGAATATTTATGAAAAAACTTCATGCTTATTTTAAAACTGTAAGCAATCTGCAGACATTTTACTGGTGTGTGGAGGGTGGAATTTTCATCTAGATTTGCATATATAGTTTCACCTTTGTATTTGTAAGTATATATCAGAGACATACATACCTACATTCATACAACAAATTATATGAAAGTATAAAATATGAAGATCGGTCTTGATTATATGCATACCTTGCAAATATGTAAAGAATAAGAAAAAACCCACGCACTTATTAACCTCTGAATAGTTGAGGGAGCGCATATTGAATATACAGGAGTCACAATGAAAATAGAGGCCTCCTGCGTTCTTTTATGCAAATAGAAGAAAATCACTTATTATTATTTACTATTAATGTATTGAATTTGTTTGCCTTCTAAATATGCCCTGGATTATACACGTCTTGTTTTTAAATTTTAAACTAACTGGGTGTTCCTTGGACTCGGCCTCCTTCCTTGGGGGGGGGGGGGGGGGGGGACGCAGGCTGTGTTTGTGCAGTCTGTGCTCTCGGTGGATCATGGACAGCCTGAGGGTAACGGGGTCCCCAAAGAGCCCCAGCGTAAGAATAACACACACTTGGGCTGTGAGGTCCCGGGACGGCTGTGGCCCAAAATGGCTGCAGAGTGTGTTTATGCCCGTGGCGGGTTCTGTGGCGGATCGTGTGGCGGGGGGGGGGGGGGGGGGGGCGGCGAGAGCGGCAAAAACAGCAACTCAACAGCAGTGACATACTTTCGTTTTTTTTTTTTTTTTTTTTTGTTGGTTGTTGTTGAACCCCATGAGGTAAATTTGTCCCCCCCCCCCCCCTGCATTTAACCCATTGTAACAGGGGGCAGCCACAGTGCAGCCCTCAGCAGGGACTAGCTGCAGTCCTGAGGCCAGTGTCTCGGTCAAGGGCAATGGCAGGAGTTTACCTAACCTGACACATGCATGTGTTTCGATGTAGGAAGAAGTAACAAGGAGGATCATGATCACAGTCTGCCCGCCTCCCCCCCCAAGTCTGTGCTCAGGGGAGGACAAGCTGGTACGTTGTCCTGGGACCTGGTTGGGGGGGGGGGGCATGGTCTGTGAACATGTAGTAGATATTATTGTCCCGGGTCAGGGAATACTTCAATAATAAAATTTTATTCTGGCGACCTTACCCCCCAACTCACCCCAATCAGGGATCCTGTTCAGGCCTCCCCCCCTCCCCCGCTCATGCCCTGACCCCCCCCCCCCACCCCGCCATTGCCAGCACACTCCCTGGCTATTTACAGTTCCTACACAACTGCCCAAAAGGCACAGCTGTTCATTCAAGGAGACAAAAAAGATGGGGGGGGGGGGGGGAATAAACAAACAGATAAAGATTATTCAGTCTCCTGGAATAATGGTTAAAATACAGCCATTTTTTGTTTTCTCTTCAAATCTGAGGGCAGTGCAATTCATCGCTCGAAGTTAAAAAAAAAAAAAAAACGTTTATGGAATTTCATACTCCGACTTCCTGTCTATCGCCAAGGAGACAGCAAAAAAAAAAAAAAAAAACACTGACAGGCCAGCTCAACAATGGCTCACCCTGGAGCAAGTGTGCAATGAGATATGTCTGTTAGACCCAAGGCAAGATTCTGGATCAGAAAAGCAGAACGGCGAAACACAATTTAAAAAGTAATTATCACCTCGCCTTCTCGGCAGATTCACCGAAATTACATAATGCGAGGCAAAACACATCCGATTGGTGGATTTCACTCCATCATTCAAATAAGCAATGTTGTAATTATACATGGGGGAAAAAAGAAATGAATTTCAAAATATATGGTCTAGGTATCCTGAGAATGAGGGTGAGGCAGGGGTGTGGCACCCGCGGGTCAGCTGACTGTCAAACTGAAGTTCGAAACCCCCCTGCACCCCCAGTATCCCCACCCTCACCCCCCCCCCCCCAAACCCCCCACCCTCAAGGGCTTGATTCCCGTCCGTGACACTTCCTGCGCTGTGATCCCATCTCTATCTGCAAACTTCTCTTCTTCCCCACCCCCCCCCCCCCGTCTGAATAAAGTGGGGAAGAGCACAAAAGGAGGATAAACTGCCAGCTCTCCTAACAACAACAACAAAAAAAAAGAGTAAGAATTGTCACAAAAGAGTCAGTGTATTCACGTTCCTGTCCTAACATGTCCTCACATAACCTGCAACTGCACTTAAGAATTAAATACACTGAGCGCATTATTTACATCATTCAATATAGGAAAACACAATTTGGGCAGAACGATATCCAATATCCGATAAAAAACTGCAGTCGGTGGACAGAGGTGGAGTTCATCCTGTAATGCTACGACAGTCTGTATTCGCACTGGTGATGCTAAGCTACTTCTAATTAACTAATGCAGACTTTTTTTTGGGTGGGGGGTGGGAGTCGGAGGCGGGGGGGGGGGGGCGGCGATTATCATTAGGTATTCCTAAACGCACGGCAACCCCTTGCCACGGGCATATCTTTAAACGGGAATTAGGGAAACCTTTCTTTCTTTCCAAAATCCCTGACAAGGTTTTTGCCGGCCAGGAAAGGTCAACAGGAAGGAGCAGCTGATGAATACCGAGGAGCCGGCTGGCGCAGGGGTACTGTAAGGGGGCATTTGCATTTTCGGGGGCGTGCCCCGAGGAAGCCGTCAGATTTTACAGATAGCGCGCAGCGAAGGGAGAGACCAAGCGGTGATGCGGTCACCAAGATTCAGCCAATCACGTGGCCTGATTCTGATCTCATGTTTTCAGAAACGTACTGTATTTTAGTTGATTGTTTAGGTGGAATATAATAAAGTTTATGAACAGGCGGAGTTTCTCTAGCCTGAAAATGTTGGGCTGAAGACCAAAACGTCACCAGGCGAGTCAACCTTCAGCGAGGGGGGGGGGGGGGGGGGGGGGGGGGGGCGGAAGAAGGTTCGGGACTGTATGGGCTAGAACCACACTGGGGGAGACACACTGTAGGTATGAAGTACAAAGAAAATATGATTGTTGTGGTGCATAACCTATAAGAGAACTATCAAGGATTTGTTTTCTAGCCAGGGCTTAACCCTTTATAGAGTAATTGCACTCACTGGTTGCTGTTTGTGCCTGCTACAGAATTTTGAAAAATGTTTCCTGGGGTGGGCGGAGTTAGCTTTTCCATCTATTTGCATACAGTATTCTATATGCAAATTAATTCGTACAGCGTTGCTGCACCTGGCTCGTGAAACTTGTGCCAAACTGTCAAACTAGGTGTTGCAGATCAAATGTGAATCAAGATTCTGCAATTACATGGCCTAATTCTGATCTCATGTTTTCATAAACATATTTTAGTTGATTGTTTAGGTGGAATATAAGACAGTTTATGAACAGGCAGCCAGAGTTTCTCTAGTCTGAAAATTTTGGGCTGAAAACCAAACAGCAAAAGCAAATAACTGAGCTTTTTAAATAAAATTAAAACATTAGAGATCTTGGTGAAAATATATTTCTATATATTTCCTTGACTCACTCAGGGGTAATAAGCAATCATTGAATATCCTGACAACCCACAACCAATATTGCTGGCGGTTGGATATTTACAAGCTATAATTCTACCAACACTTTAATTTTTGCCTTCTTTCTTTAGACACTAATACCCATGGCTCAATTTTATTAAAAAATTTTGGGCTGTGGGCAGGGGATCTCCTTTCTATTACCCTACCAATTGGCGGAAAATGTCTTTTATCCACCCAGACAGCTAATATTAATATGAAATTTAATTTGCAGAACCAGTATGGCTAACCTTGGAGTGATTTATTCATTTTTATTTTCCAGAAAATGTTGGGGAGGCGACAGATTTGAGAAAAGGTGCTTGGAACATAAACAAAATCTTGCCCCAGGATCGACCCAGGAAATGACATCACGAGGAATGTACAAATTCCCACAATGCCGCTCAGATTATCAAAGGAAATTAAACCTCTTAAACACGCTGCTCAGAAACGGCTCTGGCTCAAACCTGGCCCTCTCTCTCTCACTCTCCCTCTCTCTCTCTCTCCCTCTCTCTCCCTCTCTCCCTCTCTCTCTCTCTCTCCTCCGCAATTCTCTCCCTCACTACTACGGAACACAGGAGGCCTTTTCCCACTACAACCCACGTTCCCCTTTTTTTCTTTCTTTTTTTTGTTGTCTTTTTTTGGAAAACCGTAATTCAATTTTCATTGTTCCCCCGACAAACGGCGGTTGGTGATCTGCCGGGTGGAAGAGGGACGCGTGGCGAGCGCCGTTGGGACGCCGCTGACGAACGGTTCCTCTCTTCTCCCGCGACGCGACGGTCCTCGTGCGAGATAGGCGAGCTATTCATCCCGCTGCACCGCGATTCAATTAAGAATGACGAAGCGAAGCCATATGTTCCTATTGTTCACCCCCCATATTAATTACAGCAGCGTTAAATGAAAACCAAACCCGGGATGCATTAAAAAAAGAAACAATTTTTTTTTTTTTTAATGCTATTTGTTTTGGGAGATGGAATCAAAAGTGGGGACATGCACGTGCACGTGTTTCGTTTGAGACATTCATACAGAAAGACAGAAAGCTTCCCCCCACCCCTAACCACCACCACCCCCCCTCCCCCCCCAAGGGCCAAAGGGATAGCAGGGAATTAGGTTGCAGCAAATGCAGTGCTATTTAAGCTGTTTACATTCTAAAGAAAATGTTACGTGAGAAGCTTTCGCTAAAAAAAGAAAAAGCTCTAGAGAGATTACACAGATTGCCCGCATTTTAGAAAAACATCTACATCTGGAAGGGCAGTATAACAAGGGTTTATTGTGTGCCAACCAACGCCAACAGAGTTCGGCATTTCACATTTCATAGGGCAACATGTTCCTTACGCTTAACACACACTTTGTATACCAGACGCCAGCGTGTAATGCAATGTTATGTCATCACACAACATTTCACAGTGAACGTTTAAACAGAGGAATGAAACATGGCTCATTCGAAAATCTGGAAAATGACTTCTCGACCCCCTTGGTAAGATTTAGCTCCTGGAAAATGGTGGGATTACGGAAGAGATCATCTCAAGAAGCAAAAAACATCACACAGGAAGAGCAGGGCTGCCCAACCCTGTTCCTGGAGATCTACCGTCCTCTAGGTTTTCACTCCAACCCTAACAAAGCACAGCTCATTCGACAGGTAGAGCAGGGCTACCCAACCCTGTTCCTGGAGATCTACTGTCCTGTAGGTTTTCACTCCAACCCTAACAAAGCACAGCTCATTCGACAGGTAGAGCAGGGCTGCCTAACCCTGTTCCTGGAGATCTACTGTCCTGTAGGTTATCACTCCAACCCTAACAAAGCACAGCTCATTCGACAGGTAGAGCAGGGCTGCCTAACCCTGTTCCTGGAGATCTACTGTCCTGTAGGTTTCCACTCCAACCCTAACGAAGCACACCTCATTCGACAGCTAGAGCAGGGCTGCCCAACCCTGTTCCTGGAGATCTACTGTCCTGTAGGCTTTCACTCCAACCCTAACAAAGCACAGCTCATTCGACAGGTAGAGCAGGGCTACCCAACCCTGTTCCTGGAGATCTACTGTCCTGTAGGTTATCACTCCAACCCTAACAAAGCACAGCTCATTCGACAGGTAGAGCAGGGCTGCCTAACCCTGTTCCTGGAGATCTACTGTCCTGTAGGTTTCCATTCCAAACCTAACAAAGCACACCTCATTCAACAGGTAGAGCAGGGCTGCCTAACCCTGTTCCTGGAGATCTACTGTCCTGTAGGTTTCCACTCCAACCCTAACAAAGCACACCTCATTCAACAGCTAGAGCAGGGCTGCCTAACCCTTTTCCTGGAGATCTACCGTCCTATAGGTTTCCACTCCAACCCTAACAAAGCACACCTCATTCGACAGCTAGAGATCTAGTTGCACTGCTAATAAGTAGAGTCAGGTGTGCCACATTAGGGTTGAAATGAAAACCTACAGGACGTTAGATCTCCAGGAACAGGATTGGCTACCACTGCTGTAAGGTGAGAGAGCGACCCCTGTGGTGTCCTGAGATGGTCAGCTCTACTCTTCTTTGTTCACATGTGCTTCCTGTGCTGCAGTGCAGTACCACTTCCTGCGCTACGGTGCAGTACCACTTCCTGTGCTGCAGTGCAGTACCACTTCCTGCGCTACAGTGCAGTACCACTTCCTGCGCTACGGTGCAGTACCACTTCCTGCGCTACGGTGCAGTACCACTTCCTGCGCTACGGTGCAGTACCACTTCCTGCGCTACGGTGCAGTACCACTTCCTGTGCTGCAGTGCAGTACCACTTCCTGTGCTGCGGTGCAGTACCACTTCCTGCGCTACGGTGCAATACCACTTCCTGCGCTACGGTGCAGTACCACTTCCTGTGCTGCAGTGCAGTAGCACGTCCTGTGCTACAGTGCAGTCCCGCTTCCTGAACGTCCTCCTCTCTCTTGCTGAATTTCAAGCTCACTCTTGTATACACCGTGTCTATCATTTGAAGCACCTTGTCCTTTTTCTTTCCTTCACAGGAAATGTGGAAGCTCTGGACGATGTGTTTGGCTATTTGTTTTTCACAGGGTTGTCTCTGTGCTAATTGTGCCCGCAGCAAGCTAATTATGATTGATTGCACAATTACCTGCTGTGTGTAATTACATTAGTAAATTGGTCAGTACGTTTTTTTTCTCAGAAAGTGATCACATTTAACACACACACACAAAAAATGACTGTTTGTTTGTGATCAAAATTCTAATCCTCAGAGACTTCACACTGAAGTACTGTATCCATAGACTGACAATTTCCGTGAATTCTCCAGCACTCCGGCATGATCAAGTGAACCTGAACACAGAACATAACTTATTACTAGTAAAGCTGTAGAATCTTTTATATATTAAATCCAGTAATTAAACTCTCTTTTCAATGCTGTCATCCTCTGCCTTGTTAATATTAAGCAATGCGTTTAAAAAATTAAAAAATAATAAAATTAAAAATTAAAAATAAAAAAACCCCAGAAGGTGTACTCGCTTGATAAACTGATGCATTATTGGGTTGCCTAAATGGACAAATGAGGAACGAACAGGTCCGGTTCAATACCGCAGGACTCTTGGTAAAATCCCCAAACATACTCAGCTTTCCCTGTCTATTTAAAGACCACAGAAATTAACAGCGAGCCTCTCTGCACTGCACTGCACTGCACTGATATATTAAGACTCTGTGCTCTCCACCTGGGGATTTCAGGGGAGGACTAATCACATTCTGGTTTTAAGCGACTGCGGCCTGTACTGCCTGTGAGCGATGAGGTCACCTTTCCCACGCCCAACCGCCCCCCTCGTCCAATCGAAATCATCCAGGGCTGAAGCTTTGAAGTACCTGGGAGTGAAGAAGCTTGGAGCCCCTGGTTGAGCTTTACTCCTCCAGCAGGCAGATTTAACCCCCCCGTCCAATGAGAGAAAGGTGAGTGGACTCTTCAGCCAATCAGTGACTTTGATGGTGCCGAAACTCATTGAAAACCAGCAGGCACTGCGGCCCTCCAGGACTGGAGTTAAACCCGCAGACACTGCTGCCCTCCAGGACTGGAGTTAAACCTGCAGACACTGCAGCCCTCCAGGACTGGAGTTAAACCCGCAGACACTGCGGCCCTCCAGGACTGGAGTTAAACCAGCAGACACTGCGGCCCTCCAGGACTGGAGTTAAACCAGCAGACACTGCGGCCCTCCAGGACTGGAGTTAAACCTGCAGACACTGCGGCCTTCCTGGACTGGAGTTAAACCTGCAGACACTGCGGCCCTCCAGGACTGGAGTTAAACCTGCAGACTCTGCGGCCCTCCAGGACTGGAGTTAAACCTGCAAACACTGCGGCCCTCCAGGACTGGAGTTAAACCTGCAGACACTGCAGCCCTCCTGGCTGCACCTGTGAGGTATGATACGCAGTTATTAATAAATAAGTTACTATTTTAATAGTAAGTTATTTTATCCCATATTTGTTGTATCCTGTATCATTTCAGTGGGTCCCTGGCTCAAAGTTTGGGAATGGCCGTCCCACCCTTTGCAAGAACAAACTGTACTTGCGGCTTGCACCTTTCCTGCTGAGCCACTTCTGAATTCCGAGCAATCCAATTTCCTGTATGTGAACCGCCACTGGGCATAACACACAGGCACATAACATTCTGTGTCCGCTGATAGGGGCTTAAATGAGCCCGTCAAATCACCAACAATTAACTTGATGACTAATTTCAACCCTTATTTCAAAATTAATGTATTTGATCGCAGAAGTCAAACTGTGGATGAAAAGAAAAATAAATGAACGTATGAATTTAACTGTGAATCGAGGTAAAGGACAGAAGAAGATTGAATTCAGGCCTGGAATGTCTTTAGGGTGAACAGTGGTGACTATCTGAGGGGACAAAGCTTCTGATCCTCATCAGATTGACGTGGGGTCCGTCGGGGGAAAGAGGCCAGTAGATAACTGAGTTTAATGCGAAATGGAGGCAATACTTTTGAGAGGAAGACAGAGTTCAGCTGTGGTGCGGTCCCAGAGTCCATCGACTTTGTTCCGAAAGTGTTCTTTGCTTAATGGCAGAATGAGAAGCTATAGATCACACGCTTGATAGCGCTGATAGCGAAGGGGAAAGCCATTTTGGGTCAACTTTTCTTCAGAAGTTTACAAGTGGCCCCAGAATCAGCAAACCTCCAAAAACTAGAGCAAGGCCTCCTTTTGGAAAACTGGCTGATCGAGCGAATGTCAGGCAAGTGCTCATAATCACTCAGTCCGTTCAGTTCAGCTCCTCGAGTCTTGCTAATTATTTGTGTTTATCCTAATTGCACCCTCGGCAAATGTTTTATGCAATTAAACCATCCTCGATGCTGCCGATGTTTTGGGAACGGGCTGATGTCACAGCCGGGTTGCCAGGCAGCTCCTTGGAGACGGGATTCTCGACGCGCCGAACGCAGAACGATGCGTCTCCGTCTTGTCAGCAGTTAGGACTCGCCAAGGCTGAGACTTTCATCTCCTGCACTTTAAAGGGTCTTTGCCTCTAGGAAAGCAGGGTGGAACACCTCCCTCTCCAAGCGATGGAAGGACATTCATCCCATCCACCCATTATCTATACCCGCTTATCCTGAGCAGGGTCGCGGGGGGGTGCTAGAGCCTGTCCCAGCATGCATTGGGCAAGAGGCAGGAATACAACCCGGACAGACCGCCAATCTATCGCAGGGCACACACACCATTCACTCACACGCTCATACCTATGAGCAATTTAGGGTCTCCAATCGGCCTACCTGCATGTCTTCGGACTGTGGGAGGAAACCCACTCGGACACGGGGAGAACATGCAAACTCCACGCAGAAAGGCCCCGAGCCGAGATTGGAACCCACAACCTTCTTGCTGTGAGGCGAGCGCTAACCACTGCACCACCGTGCCACCCGGTGGAAGGACAGGGTGAGGAGTTGCGACCATGTTTAAGACCTTCTGAGGACGGGGTAAAGAGGCGAGGCTGCCTCTTTAGACAATGCGTCAATACCAAGCGAGGGCGTTCCTAAGCGCTCAAACGAAGCAGGAAATTGGAGATTTTTATCTCCCGAGTTTGTCTGCTAAGCTTATAAAAGGGGTTAAAGTTTCATGGTGAAGACCTCCGCTTTATTCCTTCATGCTTTCCAGCAATATTTTGAATGAGCAATTCATATTCTCTTTGGGGTACTGATGCTTGCAGCGCAAGACGAAAGGAGCGAAAGTGGAAATAAAGCCGCTGCTCGATGCTCAGCTGAGGCGACAGAAGGCCCAGAAGAGGCAAAGCTGGTCCTCAGAGGCTAAGAGGCTAAGAGCTGGCAGCTTCGGTCTGAAGTGGAGTTTTATTTTTAACTTCCTCCTTCTGGGACCCTCTCCTTCCTGTTCGCCCCCCCCCCCCCCCGTGTCTGCTCGCGAACGCGAGCGGGGCCTGGTGCCACGATGACGAACGCGGGGGCCCCATCGGCGAAGCGACGCCAGGAGCCCACCGGCGATTCGCGCGGGGAGAGAGCACCGCGACACACTGATGATAAATTAGCCAACCCGCCCCCTCACACACCACCTGCAACCCATCCCGCCCGCCCCCGCCCACCCTCCCCACACCCCCACCCCCCTCCTGAAAATCGCCCTGAGTAGGATTAGGCAACTCACTCGCTCACAAGCTCCATGCCAGTGTAACCCAAACCCTTTAGAAATTCTTATTTTTATTTTTTTTTTATAACACACACACACACATATGAATGCACATGTGCATACACACACACACACACACACACACGCACGCACATATGCACACGTGCATGTGTATACACACACTCGCTCATGCTCACACACATACGCACACACACACACACACCACACTGACACGCACGCACACTTAATCACACTCACACACATGCTCACGATCACACACACACACACACACACACACACACGCATCATATACCCATGGTCTTTTTGTCAAAAAAATGCAGACATTAACCATTTACAGCAGTACAGTAAAAATTCAGACAAACTGCAGAAATTGAGCGGAAGTAAGGTTCTCAAAGTCCAGGCTTACCCTCAAACCCTCCTCATTTGCATTTGGACTCTGTCCCGATACATGCACACCCATAAAGGTGATTTATTATACAATTACTTATATATAAAATATTGGACTATATAAAATGTATGTGCCCCCCCCCCCCACTTTGTTCACTACCCTGGGGGATAAAAGTTTATTAGCAGTGCACACATTAAGCTTGCATTATGGGGCGACATAGCTCAGGAGGTAAGACCGATTGTCTGGCAGTCGGAGGGTTGCCGGTTCAAACCCCGC
This sequence comes from Anguilla anguilla, assembly GCF_013347855.1. Taxonomy (NCBI): domain Eukaryota; kingdom Metazoa; phylum Chordata; class Actinopteri; order Anguilliformes; family Anguillidae; genus Anguilla; species Anguilla anguilla. Next base: position 4,340,092 of record NC_049204.1, on the reverse strand, counting down.
CCTGGGCGTGTCGAAGTGTCCTTGAGCAAGACACCTAACTCCTAACTGCTCTGGCGAATGAGAGGCATCAATTGTCAAGCGCTTTGGATAAAAGCGCTATATAAATGCAGTCCATTTACCATTACGCCTGAGCTTTCCACGAGGATTTATTTCATACAAACTCATATAATGCGCACTGATAATTAAGCTGCGTTTGATCTCTCTCTCTCTCTCCTCATAAATATGCCCCATTGCTCTTTGTAAGAGGAAATAAAACACCTCCGTGTCAGCCTGGCCCCAGTTCCTCACGTCGGTCACGCCCAATTTGTTCCCTTCTCCGTTTTATTTTTATTTCTTATTGAGCCTTCTGGTTCCCTTCTTGCCAACTCGGGACAGGCTTAGAATAAGCCCGAATAATGAAGGAGGAGAAGAAAAAACAAAACAGCTCATTTGCTCTTATAACGCATAACGTGGTCAGTCGGTCGACTTGACTCGACGACTCAAGTAGCAAGCTGTACAATTTTAGTCCGAGCAAAATAAATTCACAGTTCAAAGTTTTTTATGAAATTTGCAGTTTAGTTTACGGGATATTTAAAAGGGATTAATTGTTATGTCGTTGTTGTTTTTTCTCCCATGAGCCTCTGAGTAGGGTCAGAATGGAGAGCGCACGGATCAAGATCTGTCCATGAATGAATCGCATGAATCAAGAAGGGTGCAGGAAGGTGCTGGCGGGGCCTTGGAGATGCGTGTCGGACAGGACAGGGCATTTCCGTTTTAATACGCCTCTGAGAAGGAGGGTTTGACGCAAATTAGACACGAAGACGAAAGAGTGGGCCACCTGACCGCCGGTGCTGAGCCGGCTGGAACTCTGAAAGTGCCAAAAACACGAGGCGATGAGACAGCTGTTCTGGACACACCACAAACGGCGCTACCTTTGGAAGGTTGCCAATTTTCAAACCAAATTTAATTTAGCATCATGGGGTCCCGGACATGCCCACAGAAACGTGCTGTGTGTGTGTGTGTGTGTGTCTTACTGGAAACAGACACCTCCTTACTAGAGACCTGGGACAGATCACAGCTTGAAAGACTTTAACCCTTTAAACACTGTAATTTAATTCTGTCACATTTTTTAGCATTTTGCAAGCAGCACAGCACTGCGTCATCACGACGATGCAGAATTTGTTCTTTCACATGTCTGTCCTAATCATCCCCCTGATTTAATTGGCTGAAAAAATATTCTCTCCCTCTCCACCTTAGCTGATGTGTGGTGAGCGTTCTGGCACAAAATGGCTGCCGTGCATCACCCAGCTGGGTGCTACACATTGGTGGTGGGTGAGGTGAGTTCCCCATCATCACGGTAAAGCACTTTCAACATTCGGAAAAGTGCCATATAAATGCAATGATTCATTCATTCATTCGTTCTTTCATGTCCGTAAATTTTAGTCGATGAAAAATTTTATTGTAAAATTCTCTTGGCTATACAGGAGTTTATCGAGGAGTTCCACCAGCATAGAAGGGCAAAGATATTTCAAGTCTGTGTTTGACCCAGCTCTTGTTGCACTGTGAACCTTCACTGCTTTTAAACACAATCTTTGAAAAATAGAACTTTGTAAAAATAGCTTGCATGTTAAAAGCATGCAGCACCAGCACATCCATCCAATTCAAGTCCGCTCCTCTGCTTAGGGACCACTTCAGAAACAGGTCAGCGGGAAGTTCTACACCACTTGTTTCCCCGGTAACAGAATCCATCTCTTTGCCAAGATTCCCAATCAGTGGGCTGTGTGTCCACAGACGCGGAGGGAATTCCCCGGGCAGGGTGGGGGTGGGGGTGGGGGTGGGGGCGAGTCGGAATTCTCGCCTGAGCTGACTCCCCTGGGGGGGTTACAGCCTCTGCAGCATTTGAAAGGAAAGAAGCTTCGGTCTTCTGTTTGGATGATATCCTGGCCTGCAGGCCTTTTTATGGACTGGCCCTTTTGGCTGCATGATTTTCTCTGTCTTTGTCTGAACGACACTTTTCTGTATCTCGCCATTTTGCGGGAGTTCAGCTCGCACTAACCAGTCACGTGTGTCGAGAACGTTCGCCGAAAATTACATTTTTACCTGGCGTAATTTATTTTATTGCATCACGTATTCATCCAGAACATTCCGCACATTATGACCCAAGCGCTTTCCAAAAGAAGAACACAACGTTAATAATTAAAGTGTACCTAGTCTAAGAAGCGGGGAAGCAAAAAAACATATTTATTGGATCCTGTATTTCTAATGCGTATATTTACGCCAAAAACCAGCTGTGTTTGAAAAGCGGAGGGAATGCACGGAATGAAGAATGGAGTGATGAAGCAAACAGCTCTCTGTACCAGGGCTCGGGATGGAGGGTTGGTATCGGGGGACCCTGGGGGCCACGCCCACTCATTAAGGGGGGGGGGGGGGGGCATGCACCTGCAATGAATTGTCGAATCAGCACAAGCTTTATATAATTGTGCCTTTTTTTTTTTTTTGCAGTAGCTGAAGAACAGAGACTGCAGACGAGCGAGAGAGAGAGAGAGAGAGAGAAAGACAGACAGACTTTTTATTTTAAAACCCCCTTTATCGGGATAACCTTCAAGAACATAATTTACAACATTTCAAAGAAAGACGAACCAAAAACAAAAAGCAAGCCCAAAGGAAATCCCCTCGTCCCCCAACAGACCCATCCACCAATTCAGAACGTGAGAGCTGAGGTGCCCTCCAGTGAACACAACACATTCCCCAAGTCTCCACACCTCCGTAAACATGCTAAACTGTCCACCAGCCTGCAGCAAACCATGTTAAACCCTGAGGGGGGGGGGGGGGGGCGGGGGGGGGGGGTGGGAGAGAGAGAGAGAGGAAGAATGAGAGTGAGAGTGAGTGTGAGAGGAAGTGAGAGAGTTAAAGTGAGTGAGTGAGTGAGTGAGAGAAAGAGACAAAGAGAGACAGAGTGGGGAAGAAGAGAAAGAGAAAGAGAGAGAGTAATACAGATGGACAGAGATGGAGGGACAATAGTCCACAGTCTATTTTGCTTGAAAACATTCTATTGATTTAGTTTTTTGTTGTTGTTGTGTTCATTCATTATTTTTTTAGCCAGGATCCCATGAGGGAGATAGGTCAAGACTTCACTTTGTTTTTATTTCATACTGGTCATACCCCTCTTATTAAAATATAAATAAATATTTTTGATACTCACCAGAAAAACCACCTCTTCCTTTGACCAGCGAATTCTGCCACTCCCAGGGGTGTGTCAGGGTGGTATTAATTAGCATATAAATTGGGTGTCTTTTTCATGAGTTGGTGGTAGCAATTGATTTTTTTTTTTTTTAAAGGAATTCACAAAACACACTGAAATGATGAAATAATACCCATTAGGGTCATTTAAATCGAACGAATAAAGATTTTGCAAGAAACTATCAAATGATGAGAACACACTTCCAGAACGCCGCAATCAAAATTCCAACGGGTGACAAAAATGCTTCTTACAAAGTAAAAGCAACAGAAACTCGCTCTCGGCGTTAGCTCCCGGGCTAGGCCCCCGAACTGTGGAGAGCAGCACACCTTTAAGCACCTGGGCTGATTAGCTAACGCAGCCCAGGTGCGTGTGCTCTCTCCACCAGCCGGCGCGGCCGAGACCAATCCGCTTCTCCGGTGGACCGACTGCTACAGGGTAGCTAATTTTACCCAAAATTAAAGAGGTTAAAGAGCCAAAGCTAATTGATAGCCCTCAGTTAAGACTGTCATCTTTCGAAGTTCATTTACGCTGCTATACACTTCACGTCTGCTAATTTCCATTCTGTCACTTACACACGATGTCCCTCTTCCAATCTATCTGATTTATGAGTCCTAAAGGTTTAACCTAGATAGCTGAATTATGCATATAATTGGGTAATAAGTTCAAGGTCTGTAAATCCAACTAATTGCTTCTTTTTTTGCCATCATTACAGAAGAAAAAAAAGATTAGCATTATGCATAGCTGCATTTCAATACACAGTTTTCATATATTTACTTTGATCAATAGGAAATAATTTATTTTCATTGCCAGCTTTTGCGGTTCACAGCAGACACAGAGTTCTGTATCAAACTCGGGGGGGGGGGGGGTGTGGGAGGGGGGAAAAGACAATGTTGGATAAACGTGTGCCCCCTTCTGAAGCTATTGCTCCATGAAAACCCTGCCCCCTGTAAAACTGCTATAAGCTACTCTATGAGAGGTTTATCTAGAGACCCCCAAAATCCTCCCCCCCCCCCCCCCGCCAAAGGGACGAATCTGGCCGTAAAAGCCCTCACCAGTTGGACGCTGCCACCCACCCCCACCCCCCGGTGACCATGCCTGGGTACAGATTACATAGAGAACCTTCTGCCCAATTTATTCATGGCCCCGTTGTCAGCCATGCTCAAAAAGAATGGAGCTTGTTCCCGCCCCCCCCCCAGATCTCAACCCCAGCAGCAGAAACAGAGAAGAGGGTGGGGTTGGGAGGGGGAGGCCGAGCCGCACCGAGGACTGAGACCGCCTCTGGCCATCAGCTGTCCCCCCCCCCCCCCCCCAGCGCCAGCCCCAGCCCCAGCCCCAGCCCCCCCCTCCCTGGAGGACGCCTGCTCCACTCTGTCACTCCTATCTCTCCTAACAAACAGGCCCCTGCTGCTAGCTGAGCCCGGTTAGGGGGTTCACCTCTTTCAGCTTCGGGAAGAACAGGTGCTTATCGTGACTCAGGGTCCCTGCTCTCCACTGAGAGGGAGAGGGAGAGAGTGAAGAAGAGGGAGAGGGAAAGGGAGATGGAGAGATGGAGAGAGACTGAGGGAGAGAGAGAGGGAGAGGGAAATGGAGATGGAGAAAGGGAGAGAGAGAGAGAGAGAAAGAGTGCTAGTACAAGCGTATGTGTGTGAATTTGTGTGGGGGGGGGTGCGGTACTAACAGTAGCACAAAATACAACATGATAATATTGGGGGGGTGGGGGGATTTGATGTTTACCTAGTTGGGGAGGACATGCTCCCTGACCCCCCCCCCCCCCCCCGCTCCCCCCCCGAGGTTCTTTGGGTTGAGTCACAGGCCCTGGGCCTGGAAGTGTGTAGGCCTCACCTCAGTCTCAGTTCTGCCAAGTTTTTATTTATTTAAAAAAAGCCAAGTTAGAGGCGAAGCATCGCCCCCGCTTCCCCGCTGGTGCCCCCCCAGGCGCCCGAGCGAGATCGTATTCATCTTATTTACCGCGAACGTGGCACGGGCCCCGCGACCTGCCGCGCGCGAGCTCCCAGAGTTCCCCCCGTTAGCATCAATCAGAGGAACGCTAAAAAACTTACCCCCACTGCTAAACCGCACGCCCCTTCAGCAATAAACAAACTCGTCCCCGAAAAAACAAGAACACCGCGTCCTGACCCAACTTTTTTTTTTTTTTAGGTGGCTTTCTGTCTTTCTAACCTGCCAGCTGTAACGCGCAGCTCATAGTATTTTAATGTAACCCACATGTTTTTTCGCACGTCGTACGTCCCAGAAAGTGTGCTCTGGCCTGGTCTCATTAAACGTCTGAAATTTGAACGACGGACGAATTCGGTCACCCCCGGAAACGGTGACGTCGATTTGGATGGCGGCCGCGTGCGCTCGTAATCACGTGACCCGCGAAAAACACTAAGAACAAACGCATTTTCGTTTCTCACCGCGTGCCTTTACGGTATGCGAGAATTTACAATTAATGGAATGGCTTAGAGAGCTTTTTGCATTTTGAATGCAACGGAGCCTATTTGTGTGTTTATTTATAAAATTTTAACATCCACAGGTATATAAATGGCGTCCGTGTAGTATAATGGGTAAGGAGTTGGTCTTGTAACCTACAGGTCACAGGTTCAATTCCCCGGTAGGACACTGCCGTTGTACCCTTGAGCAAGGTACTTAACCTGCATTGCTTCAGTATATATCCAGCTGTTTGAATGGATGCAGTGTAAATGCTATGTAATAAGTTATGTAAGTTGCTCTGGATAAGAGTGTCTGCTAAATGCCCGTAATGTAAAAAAAAGTTTTTGTTTTTTTTCCTTTTTCTCACACTGTCACTCATCCCGCGAGACACACCCCCAGCAGACCGGCCGCAGGCCTGGGACGTGAACCGCGACAGAAACCGCCGCTAAAAGACGCGGCGGGGACGGACACATGTCCTATCGTCGTACCCGTCACCCTCCCATAATTTAAGGCGTCGGCGGTCGAACGGAATGAGTTCCCCCCGAGTTTGTTGTCGGGGAGCCGGACAGCGTTCATTACGGTGATAGATGGCGGAGGCTTCCTCTCGGCCTCCCTCCGCCTCGCTTACATAAATTCAGGACCCAAGGACACAGGCGCCGTCCGTCGGCAACGAAAGGCACCCGCGGCAAGGAGCGAGAATCGATGGCGTTTTTTTTTTTTCGACTCCCGCGACGGACCCGTTCATCGCCCGAGCGCATATCAGCTCTGCGCTTCGGTCTCCAAAAGAGAGAGAGAGACAGAGAGAGAGAGAGAGAGCGAGAGAGAGAGAGAGAGAGAGAGAGAGAGAGAGAGAGAGAGAGAGAGAGAGAGAGAGAGAGAGAGAGTGAAGAAGAGGGAGAGGGAAAGGGAGATGGAGAGATGGAGAGAGAGTGAGGGAGAGAGAGAGTGAGAGAGAGAGAGAGAGAGAGAGAGAGAGAGAGAGAGAGTTATATTAAATCGAGAACGAGAAGGATTACGACACAAACAGGGAGGTTATTATGAAAACCGCTCCAATGCGCCGAGAGGGAAGAGAACAAAGACACAGCCGGCGCGGTGTGCGCTCTCGCTGCGGGTTTGTTTCCAATCATGTCGCGTTGTGCAATTCAGCAGAAGCCTCGCCGTTGCATCAACTCTTAAAAAAGAGTTTATGTAAGTCCAACAGAAACCACACGCTCTCTTTTCGGAGTTGAAATCACAAATATCCCGGGTTTGATTTTAATTTTCGCTGCGCAAACACAGTGTAGGAGTCACAGAGGGCTATTTATGACCGTGGCTGTATGACTGCAAACTGACTTACTGTACGCCGCGTCCCACTGCCGCCTAATCTTTACTAATGAAAGAACTCTGGCATTTACATAAGCCTTAAATTGAGTTCTTGTGTTTGTCTTTATTGCCTGTCTCGATGCAAATCTTTTTTTTTTTTTTTTTTGGAGACCTCAATGAATAATTAATGCCACGCAGTGTACACATTTTAATAATGAAACAATGGGAACAAATGGAAATTCTGAATATTTTAAAACCTGTGCCACTGTCTTCGTGAAACATATCCAGGGGCTGGTCTCGCCCACACAAAGGATCTGGAACGCAGTTGGGAGGGAAATTAATCTGCTACAAGCTAACTCCAAAGACAGAAGAAATAAAATAAAATAAAATAAAATAATGTTGCAGGAATTAAATCTAGTTTTGTTCCTCTCTTCAGTTTCACAGAGTTATCTGTGGACTGGACTCTCTGACTCTTTTATTGCCATTTGGTTTTTGTTCTCAATTATAAAGTTGTTGATTTTGATATGTAATAAAAACCCTTATCCTGTTGCCCTTTAACTGAACCTAATAGAGGAATAGACAAAATTGTCTGAAATAGCCGTAATATGACAGATAATTGACAAAGAGCACAAAGACCGCTACAGTGTCATGGCAACAGGTTGCTTTGTGATAATAACAAAATCAGACATAAATGGAGGCCCAAATTTAGCCAGATAATTTTAATTGGGGGCGGGGGAGGAGGGGGGGATGGGAGGGGGGAGTGGATTGCTTCATGGGCAGAGTTCAGCTCTTTTGTGAGAGAAAAATGACTTGTGGGAAATAATAACTCCTGGATCTGTACTGAGACCATTTCAGGTGCTAGTATTCAAAAGTTTAAAAAATAAATAAATAAATAAAAGGCCTGCCCAACAAAAAGATGAAATCCTGTTGTTCGCCTACTCAGGCCTCCCCCACAGCAGGTTTATCAAATAAAAAAGGAGGGCAGTATTAGGGAGATATTATCCATCCATTATCTATACCCGCATATCCTGGGCTGGGTCATGGGGGGTGCTGGAGCCTATCCCAGCATGCATTGGGCGAGGGCCAGAAATACACCCTGGACAGGCCGCCAATCTATCGCAGGGCACACACACCGTTCACTCACACACTCATACCTATGGGCAATTTAGAGTCTCCAATCAGCCTGCCTGCATGTCTTTGGACTGTGGGAAGAAACCGGAGTACCCGGAGGAAACCCACGCGGACACGGGGAGAACATGCAAACTCCACAAAGGAAGGCCCAGGCCGGATTCGAACCCAGGACCTTCTTGCTGTGAGACAACAGTGCTATGATCTGGATGTTGTGTACGACCCTGTATAAGTACAGTAACTGGCCTTGTAACCAAAGGTTGCAGGTTTCACACTTTTTTGGGTGCAAGAATTAGCCATCAAAATTTACTGAGTTTAATTCAGTTGTCTAATTTTGTTCTGCTTCCGATTTGAGGGTGTTGAAAAGATACGTGGCGCCAGGTGGACCCTGTGTTTCTGCGTAGAGCACCTGGAGAAGAACAAGGTCACCTGTGTGTGTGTGTTTGCAAAACCACGGTACTGCGCAGGTCTCGTTTTAGATGACGAGAACAGAGCAAACGAAAGCAATATCCAGCGTGGACGATCGCCTGAAGTCTGCAGTGGTCAGAGTCTCAGTACCATGGCTCAGTTTCAGGAAGCAGGATTACAGAGTTAGGGGGATAACTGCGCTGAGCAAAACACCGAACCCTCCAAAATTTGGAACATGGGACCTGAAGTAAATATAGTTGGTCCAGGTTGTGGACCAACTATGACCCCCCCCCCCCCCCAACCAACAGAGCATGGTGTGCATTCAAACATCACAGGCCGAGCAAGGAGGAGGGGGGGAAAATCCGACAAATAATCTGGGGGTATTTGTTGTCCGTTTTAAATTGACTTCACTTTATCTAAAAAAGAAAACATGATGACATGATGAGCTGTGCTGACAGGTAATAACCCTGGTGCTTCGAACAATTTACAGTGCTTGACTAACAACTAGCTCCTCAGGAAGAAACAAAAAAAAAAACTGATGGAATACAAAACTGCAAGAGTTTGCAAGATTTTTTGATTCTGTCTTTTTTAATAGACAAAGTATATTATTTAATCTGTGATTCAAAGTCTCTGGTGTCATATTTGGTCGCAAACGGACCTCACACAGCCATTGCTGGATGGCTGGCCTTCCACTCAATTTTCAGCATCACTACACAGAACACATAAGGGTTACAATAGATGACGACAGACAGAGTAAAAGCATCGTAGGTCGGTGAACCTCATTGGAAATCAAACGTACACTAATGGGGCTTTACACTTTGATGGGGCTTTACATTTTTAATCCGAGGCCCATCCGTCTGGACACGCCTCTCCAGCGACACTGATGATAAATCTGCAAATTATTCCATAATTTCTATTCTTGCTCCTCGCTATTAATATTTGAATTATCTAATTATCTTCCCTCCTTTTTTTTCACGGGACGAGGGGGAAAATGAGTAATTGCGAGGTTTTCTGGGGCGCTGTATCCAACGCTTCAAAGATCTGTCTTCTCGCGCCTCGTCCACACCTCCTGAGACGTCGGTTGAAGGCCTCGGAGAGCTTTATAAAACCGTTGTACGTTTTTGAAGAGCCGGCACGATAGCCAATCTGACCAGGGAAATTCGTAATTCGACATAGCTCAGGAGGTAAGACCGATCGTCTGGCAGTCGGAGGGTTGCCGGTTCAAACCCCGCCCTGGGCGTGTCGAAGTGTCCTTGAGCAAGACCCCTTAACCCCTAACTCCAAACTGCTCTGGCGAATGAGAGGCATCAATTGTAAAGTGCTTTGGATAAAAGCGCTATATAAAATACAGTCCATTTACCATTATCGCTGCTGTTATTTTTCTCAGTAGTTCGGCTCCTCAGCGCAACTATTGATCTTCCGTGAGGATGAGTACGGTAAAGCCGGGATGAAGGTCTGTCGGGAAAAGAGGGGTCGGAATGGGTTGGGAAATAGCGCTTGCTAAATATGCGATAGATCGACGCACGGATCTATGAAAAATCCGAGATATCAGGAACCTAGGTTAGATGGCAGGAGTATCCAAGAGACATGCCGTGTGCCAACGTCATCGATATGAAGACAAGAAATGGGGAAAGACAGACACCAAATAATGCACGCGTGAGGTCGGAGAAGGGCCAGACGATGCTCAGAAAGTGAAATGATGATAAAACCCCAGAGATATAAATCCGTAAGATAAACTCCCTGAGGCATGTTGAGCGAGGCACGCTACAAACTCAAGAGCTAAGACTCCGTCAACCAGCCGGCCCTAAAGAATGATGAATAATCCACGACACTGGGATGACAAGCTCGCACTCCAGCAAGTCATAGCTTTGTTGACTCACGTCGCATAACTACACAACACTGTCTGCCACTTTATACCGAGTTTCACACTAACACTAAACAAAAAGAACTGCTGATTCTCACTCGTTGCAAACATTAACTTATGCTCTGATGTAGCAAATTTGAATGTTTATTAGAATTGTTGGCATATGTAATGCAATATCAGCCATGACTGTCCTGTTTTATATACAGCTGGCGAGCTACCTAGTCACCTAGCTGCTTTCCTAGCTTCTGGCTGATCAATCACTGACTGTGAAGTCTAGCTTTGTAGCTTTTGCCTTCTTACAATAGCAATGACAGCTACCTCTTCTTAACAAGAGTAATAGTAATGTTATAGAGAAATAGCAATATTACAAAGAGAGTAAAAAAAAAAAAACAGCTCACTTAAAAATATGAAAATCCACAAATGCATTTTAAATGAAAATTACCATGCCAAGTTAGCTGATTCTTCGGCAACTAATTTAGTGTAAGTAGGAAAAACTGTATATGACTGAACTAATTCTTTACTCTCACCTATTCAGGTTGTCATCAGCTTGGTGGCCACAAACTTTTGCTATGTAGTGACGGAATCCCATTAAAAAATTGCATGATTATTTGAATTAACTTATGGAATGCAAGTTCAGCACATGGTAACACGGACAGAATCAACAGCCATTTCCGTGAGTAAAGATCAGCTTGGTTTTTTTTATGCTGAAAAATGCTTTTTCTGAGGTACGGTAATACAATAACTGACACCAGCCTCCAGATAAACACTGTAAACCAGCTTGAAAATAAGCAACTAAATTATGAAGCAAAAAAAACCTCTTAAATGCTTTAGAACAATGGTAACCAGCACAATGAAAAATAAATGGCTTACTGGTGCTTAGGAGAGAGAGAGAGAGAGAGAGAGGGAGAGTGTACATATGCTGAGTAAATTATTCTTTGCCAGACTGCGGAGAAACAAGACAAGAATCAGAGAGGCTCTGCTAGGCAGAACATTCCAGAACGAGATGCACATCGATCTATGTTATGAAAAATAAAAATAAATAAATAAATGAACTTTTCTAAATGACTGGGGAAAACAAAGAGCATTCCTATTTCCAGAAAGATATTATTCCGTCCCATGAGAAGGCTTTGCCAAAGGGAGATGCATCACAGATATATACAGTGGAGACCATCTGAAGCCCTCTGCAACCATATAAACAGAGGAGAGAGAAAAATAACAAGCAACTAATTTTAATCAGCAATTATGCCTTACAATTCTTTTATTCCGATTGTTTTAGCACTGAAAACTATGTTCACAAAGATCAAAAGAAAAGTCTTGTTTATTAATGCCCTTAAAACAGTTTGCTAATATATATATATATAAATATATATAAAAATAAAAAATAAAAAAACAATAACAATAATTTAGCAAACTACTAATAGGGAGATACTAATTATAAAAGTTGTCTGTAGTATCTTTTTATCTTGAAATATTGTGTGATGGTACTACATGACCCACACATGAGGACAGTATTAAAATGATTACTGCAATGGTGCTAACGTTCTCCAGCGTAATCTTCACAGAAAATTAAGATCAGCGCTGCTTCTCAGATCAGTCCCATAATCTTACAGTGCTACGATGAGCCCGACCAGATTGACACTCTTGATGTGAGGTAAGTCTCTCTAACGTTTGGGGATGCCAATGAGGTGATACAGTTTCACTCATTTAAAAATTTGCCAACGGAGTAAGACAATTTCACTTGTCAAGCAAAGCGTAACTTAAAACAGGCTAATATTTTCTACTTGAGAGAGAAAAAAAAATGTAATTTTATGTCTCGTTACAAGATTAAAACACTTATTAAGATAAGACTTTTTTGCAGTGAACCATTGCACATAAAGCTGGCTAAAACTCCCTAGAACCAATCAGATTGCAGGAAACCAATCTCCTACCTAAACCATGACTTATTTTTCAAGACCAAAGATAATAAAATAGGGATAAGATAGTTGTGATATAGCACCTCGCTTGTAAGAAGAAAAAAAAAACCAAAAACAAAAGAGCTCCACAAATAATAAATAAAGAGTTTGATGTTAACAACCAGAAGAACAACAGCAGCATGATTGGTGGATGCCTTTCTGGCTATGTTGGTAGTTCCCAGCGATAGTGGAATTGCAGCCCGAAAGTATGCCCTGAACACCATAACCATTTTTATATTGAATGCTACCAACACATAACAGGTTTTTCCATGCAGTTGCAAATTTACAGTTTGAGCGTGCAGTTTCATAACGGTAAAACCTCCCTCAGCAGGCAGATCCAGCGGGGAAGTGAATTAAAATGACAAAGCACACGAGAGAGTCTATTGGCCAGATTTCAGCACAGCGGAACAAAAGCCTTGCAGCTCCGCCCCCTCGCGCTGATTCAGGAAACAGTACCGGCGGCAACGTCCCCCCACCCAGCGCTGTCGCTTGTGGAGTGCAAGGTGGTGATGATTGTACAGTCCCACAGCTTAAGGAGGGGGGGGCAGGGGAGGCGGGGGGGGATAGGGCACAGCTGGAGAGGGCCCCATAAAATGTTCAATTTGTTTTTATTAAAAAAGGGGGGTCCCACAGCAGTATTCTTTCAGGGGGGAGTTCCGAGCCAAGCCCCCCTGTCCCCACCTGCCCTCCCGCCGCAGAGAAGCAGGTGGATTTTTAAACCGCCTCCCCCCCCCCCCCCCCCCCCCCCCCCCCCCCCCCCGTCCATTTTACGGTTCTCCTGAATTGCATGCACACCTGGGCACCAGGGAAGTTCCGATGCCAGCGTTAATGAAGTGGGAAAAAAAATGCCCTGACTGCACTAGTGCCAGGCCCCTATCCTCAACAACCAACAGCACTTGTCAGGGACTTTCTGTTAAAACTTCCCGCAGAAGCTCCATTGCAGGGCGGACCCAACAACCCTGTTCCGGTACATCTACAGTACTATCCTGTAGGGTTTCAGTCCAATCCAGACAGAGCACACCTCATTCAGCAGCTCGAGCAAGGCTGCCTGCTCCTGGAGATCTACTGTCCTGCAGGTTTTCAGTCCAACCCTAGCAAAGCATACAACATTCAACAGCTAAACCAGGGCTGCCCAACTCTGTTCCTGGAGATCTACCGTCCTGCAGGTTTTCAGTCCAACCCTAGCAAAGCACACCTCATTCAGCAGCTAAAGCAGGACTGCCTGCTTCTGGAGATCTACTGTCCTGTAGGTTTTCACTTCAAACCTAACAAAGCACACCTCATTCAACAGCTAAACCAGGGCTTCCCAGCTCTGTTCCTGGAGATCTACTATCGTATAGGTTTTCAGTCCAACCCTAAGAAAGCACACCTCATTCAACAGCTAGAGATCTCACTGAGCTACTAATTAGTAGAATCAGGTGTCCCAGATTAGGGTTGAAATGAAAACCTACAGGATGGCAGATCTCCAGGAACAGGGTTGGGCAGCTCAGCTCTATTGTATCCTTGGTACAAATGTCAAGGGAGTTTTTCTTAAACAACAGCAAAAACAGCAAGAAAAAAATACAAGTTCTTTAACAAAAACAACCGTATTAAGTCTAATAAGTAGCCACTAGTGAGGTATTTTCAGTGCTTACATTAGATATCATTTTAAGATAAGTTTACCACTTACGTGTGTTAGCCATTGTTTTGAGCTTGTTTAGCATTTAGGCGTTGTCGTTTTAGGGGCTCAGCGCTTTTTAAAGGCCATTTCGCTCAGTCAGTCTATCAGGATACATGACCACAGTACGACTTGCCAAAGTTCACTTTTGTTTTCAGACTGCACAGTCCAACCTAATTGTCCGAATTAAATTTTCCTTTCTGAGGCTGAGAGCACTTCTGGCAGTTCTTTGGCACAGTCAGCGAAATGGCTGCCATCTCTGTCATCTTAACTGGCCTCTTACCCAGCCAGTGTAAATGTTAAACTATAAACAATACAGAAACAACAGCAATTCTCCGTACAGTGCTGAGCCTTTTCTTCACCATAATGAGATAGAACTATTTTGCTGTTCAACTTTTTTTTCCATTCCCCAAAAGACAGCATCCGCCATCTCAGGAAATAACCACACCTGGGCCTTACATTCTGCATTACAACTCATTGGCTTGCTGACATTTGATATGTGAGATTTCCAGCGAATAAATACTAGCATTCAACTACCCACAAACTTTCTAAAATTAGGAACACACTATTTAGCTGAACCTGAAATCAGTTTCTGGGTTCGGTGGCTTATATACTATGATTTTATGTACTGTATATGCACTACATGACCAAAATAATCTGGTCTGTTTGATCTGGGGCTGTTTTTCATGGTTTGGGCAAGGCCCCTTAGTTCCAGTGAAGGCAAATCTTAATGCTACAGCACACAATCACATTCTAGACAATTCTGAGATACCCCACCAGTTTGGGGAAGGCCCCTTCTTGTTTTAGCATAACAATGACCCAGTGCGCACAGTGACGTCCAGGGCTTTGTTGAGAACGGTGTGAAAGAACTTGAATTGGCCGCACAGAGCCCTGACCTTAACCCCATCCAACACTTTCTGGATCAATTGGAAAGCCAACTGTGTGCCAGGCCTAATCGCTCAATCAGTGCCTGACCTCACTAATGCTCTTCTGGCTGAATGGAAGCAATTCTCCAATATCTAATATAGAGCCTTCCCAGAAGAGTGGAGGTTATTATAGCAGCAAAGGGTGGACCAGCTCCATATTAGTACCAATAGTTTTGGATGAAATGTTGGATGTCAGGTGTCCACATACTTGTGGCCATGTTGTGTACATTGTCCTTCAAAAATATTGGCACCTTTCATAAAGATGAGCAAAAAAATGCTGAATAAAATAAACAACACAAGTGATGAAGGTGTCAATAATTTTGGAGGGCACTGTATTGTGAATTTTCTTCACACACAAACACACACACACGCATGCTCACACATGCACGCAAGCACACGCATGCACACACACTCTCTCAGACACACTCTCTCTTTCTCACACACACGCGTATACTCGTTCTCACACTCACTCACACACACACACACATACACTCTCTCTCTGTCACACACACACACACACATGCAAACATACGCACACACACTCACACTCTCTCTCACACACATATGCACTCTCTCACACACACAGACACACGAACACCCACACAAACACAATGCCAATCTTCCATAGTGTCTTCCTTGAATGAGATCCTCGTATAAAGTAATAACAAGACTACTTGCGGCTAAAACAAAACATCCGCGCGAACGGAGGAATCGCTCTCTGCAAGGATTCTACCGCCCCGCGTTTTTCGAGAGCGGTTCTTTTGTTTTTTTCAATTACACCAGTCTGTTTGTTTGCTACTCGGCACTAAGTGAGCTTTCCACTACGGAACTGCCTTCAATTACCCAGCAGTCACGCTGCTTGTCAGAACAGACCGAATTGAGAAGCACGATCGCGGCCTTTTCGCGCCCCCCCCCCCCCCCCCCCCCCGAAACGGACCGAGCCAACAGCACACGGAAGCATCTGCTTTTCTCGCATCAGAAACAAATATCAAAACCTAATTAATGAATTCAACGGTTACGGGGAAAAAAGAAATGAATTACTAAATAAATTACAACAACACTGGAGTGAAAATGAAGGAATACCTCGAAATTAGGGGCACGTCACCCAGCGGCTTTCAGCCACATCGTGCGATACAAAATATAAATCGCTGCGTGTCTGACGCCATTCAAACCGTGCCGCTGAGAGACTTTGTGCCCTTGATTGATCGTTTATAACGTAGCTCAGGAGCTCTCAGACATCCAGGAGGCTCCCTCGTGCTCAGGGCTGGCTTTGGCTCGAGCCGCAACCATCCACTCCCCAGAGCGTAATAAAAGGCCGTTAAAAGTTTTTAAATCGGACGCTTTCGTTTGTCTGCAGCGCGATGATTTACCCCCCCGTAAGGCCGCGTCTGTGTCAGGAGCGGCTAGGAACGCCGTGAATAGATGTCCCATATTCAAATCCCAGGGCTTTCAATCAGCGAAGGCAAACCGTTGCTCTCATTTAATGTGCTGAGTGGCAAACGACTCCTTTGGAAACTTCTTTAACGGACTCAATTATGGGCTGACAGGTGAAATCAGCGGGGTCCTTACTGTTGAAAAGTGTCAACACCCGGTTACTGAAAATAAACCATCTTGAGGACATTTAGGAACTGAAAGTTAAAACCAGATTGCAATGAGCCGAACATGTCATGTTAATATGTTTAAAAGGCCCCAACTGGTCAAGATATTGGCAGCAACAAAAACTAGCATAAAGGTGGACCACAGGACTGAGAACCTCAGTTTGATTCAGTTAAGAAAGCTTTTATATCTATAACATGAATTTCAAGGTTACATTACATGTAAAAAAATCTTCACACCTTTCGTGAACACAGGTTTGGAGACCCAAGGGGGTCTCGGCTGGGCGACGTCTGATTGGACAGAGTTCTGTGACCTGCCAGTTTGTTTTAATAGCTTTAGCATGCAGGAAACTGCAGGTATGGGGAAACTCCATTCCCAGAGGTATGGAGTGTAATGTCGGGTTTAGAACAATATTTGTACTTTCTGGGGACTATGGGGAAATTTGTTCCTTAAAGAACAAAAAATGTATCTACCTTTTGTTTCTGGGAGTGTAAATGCTTAAAATGTCAATGTAAATTGTAGTCACCAGAGCTGGTGCCTCTATAGACACTGACTCACTCAAGCTAGGCTTTTAAAAAAACCTACCGGTAACCGACAGTACGTTAAGTCCGGCCCAGGCGGATTTACCAATTGGAGATTTGCGTGAGCTTTGCTCCCAGAGTGGTGATGTAATGTGACTCTGAGTGGGTGGAGCTCTGAGTGGGTGGAGCTCTGAACAGCATCCGCCCGCGTGAACCGCCCGCGCTCGCCATCGCCGATGACCATTCGTGACCCCGCTGCAGTGTCACATGACTCCAGTAACTGCCATGCAGAAAGTTTTTGGCCAGACATCTGGGCGGCACGGTGGTGCAGTGGGTAGCACTGTCGCCTCACAGCAAGAAAGTTGTCGAATCTCGGCTCGGGGCCTTTCTGTGTGGAGTTGGCATGTTCTCCCCGTGTCTGTGTGGGTTTCCTCCGGTTTCCTCCCACAGTCCAAAGACATGCAGGTAAGTCGATTGGAGACCCTAAATTGCCTATAGGTGTCAGTGAATGGTGTGTGTGCCCTGCGATAGATTGGCGGCCTGTCCAGGGTGTATTCCTGCCTCTCGCCCACTGCACGCTGGGATAGGCTCCAGCACCCCCCGCGACCCTGACCAGGATAAGCGTGTATAGATAATGGATGGATGGATGGATGGTCAGAGATCTCAGACGCCTGCTTAAAAAAAAAACAAAAAAAAAAAACAGATCTTTACGTGACTGTACTTAAGCCTGGCTGTGGGAAACGAGCATGTTCCCAGGCCTTAATAGCAGGGACGGGGCATCTGAGGACAGAGTAATTAAGGTTCATACCTCGTGGTGCAGAATACCAGGTGCAGAAAAAAGCGCACGAAAAAATAAGAGGGAAAAGCGAATGGCCACTGGGCCCCCTGTAGTTCCCCACCAATGAGAACGGGTCCGAGTGAAATCTGGCTCTCGAGTATCAATTTTAAGAGCTGTATTTAAACTTTGTATGTGTGTGTGTGTGAGTGTAACAGTGCCCTGAACAGCAGGCTGTGGGGACTGAAAAAATAAATCTGAAGGCCGTTTAGGCCGCCTTCTGAATTTCGGACAGGAACACTGGACATGGGTGCACAATAAGGCCATACTTTCAGTGGTGTTGTTTACGCGGGAGCATTGTTCCCAGAGCCTTGGCATGTGAGTACTGCACAAGCCCCATCCATCCATCCATCCATTATCTATACCTGCTTATCCTGAGCATGGTCCATTATCTATACCCGCTTATCCTGAGCAGGGTCCATTATCTATACCCGCTTATCCTGAGCAGGGCCCATTATCTATACCCGCTTATCCTGAGCATGGTCCATTATCTGTACCCGCTTATCCTGAGCATGGTCCATTATCTATACCCGCTTATCCTGAGCATGGTCCATTATCTATACCCGCTTATCCTCAGCAGGGTCCATTATCTATACCTGCTTATCCTCAGCAGGGTCCATTATCTATACCCGCTTATCCTGAGCATGGTCCATTATCTATACTCACTAATCCTGAGCAGGGTCCATTATCTATACTCACTAATCCTGAGCAGGGTCCATTATCTATACTCACTAATCCTGAGCATGGTCCATTATCTATACTCACTAATCCTGAGCAGGGTCCATTATCTATACCCGCTTATCCTGAGCAGGGTCCATTATCTATACCCGCTTATCCTCAGCAGGGTCCATTATCTATACCCGCTTATCCTCAGCAGGGTCCATTATCTATACCCGCGTATCCTCAGCAGGGTCCATTATCTATAGCCACTAATCCTGAGCAGGGTCCATTATCTATACCCGCTTATCCTGAGCAGGGTCCATTATCTATACCCGCTTATCCTCAGCAGGGTCCATTATCTATACCCGCTTATCCTCAGCAGGGTCCATTATCTATACCCGCTTATCCTCAGCAGGGTCCATTATCTATACCCGCTTATCCTGAGCATGGTCCATTATCTATAGCCGCTAATCCTGAGCAGGGCCCATTATCTATACCCGCTTATCCTGAGCAGGGTCCATTATCTATACCCGCTGTGGCGTGGATCGGGGCATGGCTCCACAGTGCCCCTCCCAGCCTTATAGGCATCAGCCGAAACCTGCCACCAGGCCGCCTCTTCAGGACCTAGGACAGCGCCCAACTAGGAAGCCCAGCCACAGGACCCTGGAGAGCGGCAGAGTGAACATTCCTCAACTCCCTCATTGGCAGGCAGCACACCTGCAATCAATGAGGCCACACAGCTGCCGCCACTCCAGGGAGATGGCTGGGGGCTCAAAAGGAGGCCGTTTGTCTCCCTTGAGGAGAGGGGTTTTGGGCGGCCGGAGAGCGGTGAAAACTGTAAAATAACTTTGTTCCTATTTTTGCAGAATCCGGCGGAGACACAGGCCAACATCCCTCTTCCTGCGTTGAAGAGGGATCCCCCCAGCGGTCTCCCGGACACCGTTATTTATAATTTTGTTCGCTTTACTTTAAGTTAATTTCCGACAGGAGATTTTGTTGTTGAGTTTGGTTTGGAGTTGTATATATACTTTTGGTTAATAAAAGGCCCTGTTGGGCTATTTTTCCCCAAACCTCCGGTCTGTGCATTTCTGTGCCGCCCCGCCTGCACCGTCACGCCCCGTGCGGTGCCACAGTGGTGGAGAACGCGGGCATAGGCACGGAGTAATAGCAGACTGCAGCTAACTACCTCGAGCTCAAGCATTACACTCGTTCTCGCGGTAGAATAAAAAAAATAAAAAAAAAAATAAAAAATTTTTTTTTGTTGTTTGTTCCCCCTCCCCCTTCCCCGTTAGTCTTGTGTTCCCCAATTTAGCTGCAATATGGAGGACCTCTTGCGGGCGCTCGTGGAGGCTAACCTGGGACAACAGCAAGCTGCCCAGGTCATGGCTCAACAGGTCAGCCGGCTCACCGAGGTGGTCCAGGCTCGCGACGCGTCGGCCGTGCCACTCCCAGTTGGCAGAACAAAGGCTAAAGATGTTCTGACAAAGATGACTGAGGCCGATGACGTGGAGGCCTACCTCCACACCTTCGAGCGGGTGGCCGAGCGCGAGTTATGGGACCCCCGGGAGATGGCCGACACCCTCGCTCCCTTCCTCACCGGCAAGGCCCAACAAGCGTACCAAGACCTGGGGGCAGCAGAAGCCCAAGACTACCACAGGCTAAAAAGGGAGATACTAGCCAGAGCCGGTGTATCCCCCACATCCGCCGGACAACAGGTCGCCACCTGGGCCTACCAACCGGGGGTCAACGCGCGCAGCCAGATGGCGTCACTTCGGAGGCTAGTTACCCGTTGGCTCCAACCCGAAAGCCTGTCTGTGGGGCAGATCCTCGACCGGGTCGCCATGGATCGGTTCCTCCGGGCGTTGCCATATGAGGCGAAGAAGCTGGCTGGGCAGCATGCTCCACAGAGCCCGGAAGAGCTGGTGGAACTGGTGGAGCGAGTCGAAGCCACGCAGGAGATGCTGAAGGCAGGATCGACCGAGCGCCCCCTCTTCCGTCCCCGGACTGGAGGTGACCGGAAGCCGACCCCACCAGACTCGGCCCAGGCCCGGGGTCCAGGCGACCACGGCGGATATGCGTGGACGTCCCACTTCCCGTTTCCGTCTGGAAGGGGAGGGAAAATGCCCACCCTGCTGCCCACCTCTGGAAAATCGCCCTCTGATGTGTCCATGCCCACCGACCCGGCCCCCACTCCAGCTCGCTTGCCCCATGGACGGAGTTGCTTGGCTGCGGAGCAATTAGAAGCCCACCAGGTGACCCCGCCCCTCCGCTGGCCGGTGACCATTGGTGGCCAACCCTGGGAGGCCCTTCTCGACTCCGGGAGCGCAGTCACCCTGATCCAACCCCGGGTGCTCTCCAGCAGTCACGCCACGTCCTCTGGAAAGCTGTCTCTCACCTGCGTCCATGGAGACGTACACCAGGTTCCGGCAGTTGGCTTGGACGTGCAGAGCGACAGAGGCTGCTGGGCAGTCACGGCCGGTCTGGTGCCAGAACTCCCCGTCCCTCTACTACTCGGCCGTAATTACCCTGGCTTCGACGCCCTGTACTAGGCCGCCAGAACCGTCCAGAGGGGGGGCAGAAGAGCCCGACGGAAGGGAACCGGATCAGGGTCCCGACGAGCCAAACCCCGAGTCCGTCCATCAGGCCAACCCTATGCCGCCTGGCTCGGGGAACGGGTTGGAGTAGGCGAGGCCGCAGAAGAAGCGGATGGGGAAGGTGAGCCCTTACTTCCTGTAACTTTGTCCAATCTCCCTCCCCAGGCACAACGTAAAGGACAGTTCGGCACCGCGCAGGTCCAGGATGACCGGTTGCGCCACTGCTGGAGCCAGGTTCGGGTCCTTGAAGGGGTAAAGAGGGGAGAAGGACCCCTGGAAGCAAACTACTTTTCAGTGCAACAGGGACTGTTGCACTACCACACCACGAGAAGGGGAGAAGTCCGGGAGCTGTTGGTCCTACCCCACCAGTACGTGGCCACCGTCCTACAGCTGGCCCACACACACATCCTGGGAGCTCACCTGGGCATGCAGAAGACCCTAGAGCGTGTGGCAGACCGCTTCCACTGGCCAGGAATGCGCAGAGCGGTGGAGGATTACTGCCGCAGTTGCGAGGTGTGCCAACGCACCTCCCCGGTAAGGCCACCACCCACTCCTCTAATCCCTCTCCCCATCATAGAGACCCCCTTCGAAAGGATCGGCCTGGACCTGGTCGGACCCCTGCCAAAGTCAGCCCGGGGACACAACTACATCCTGGTCATCCTGGACTATGCCACTCGCTATCCAGAAGCCGTGCCGCTCCGCGTCGCCACCTCCAAGGCCATTGCTCGCGAGCTGGTGCACCTCGTCAGCCGGGTCGGCATACCGAAGGAAATCCTTACGGACCAGGGCACCCCGTTTATGTCCAAGGTAATGGCAGACACATGTCACCTGCTGCGAGTACAACATCTCCGTACGTCGGTGTATCACCCGCAAACGGATGGGCTGGTCGAGCGGTTCAACCAGACGTTGAAGCGGATGCTCCGGAAGATAGTCGCTGCTGACGGCAAGGACTGGGACCAGGTCCTGCCGTATGTGCTCTTTGCCATTCGGGAGGTGCCCCAGGCTTCCACTGGCTTCTCCCCTTTTGAGCTGCTGTATGGGCGGCGGCCGAGGGGACTCCTGGACCTCGCCAAAGAAGCCTGGGAGGAACAGCCATCACCGCACCGGAGCCTGGTCGAACACGTGGAGGAGATGCGCACCCGAATATCAAGTGTCATGCCAGTGGTAAGAGAGCACATGGTGGAAGCTCAACGCGCCCAGCAGCGGACATATAACCGGCCCGCTCAACCCCGAGAGTTCCGGCCAGGTGACCGTGTCCTTCTGCTGGTACCCACTCCTGAAAACAAGTTTCTCGCCACATGGCAGGGACCCTATACTATCAAAGAGCGACTGGGACCAGTGAACTACCGTGTTGACCAGCCCGGACGCCGGAAACCGCAGCAGGTGTATCATGTGAATCTGCTCAAGAGGTGGGTAGAGGGTCCGGCAGCAGCAACGGCGGCGATGTTCACCACAGAAGAAACAACCCCTGCGCCCCGGGAGACTGTGCGATATGGTGCTGACCTGAGCCCCCGCCAGGTCCAAGAGGTGAGAGAACTAGTTGACCAAAATCGTGATGTGTTCTCCCCTCTCCCAGGTCGTACCACCTTAATGGAGCACCATATTCGTACACCGGAGCGCACCGTGGTGAACATACGCCCGTATCGGGTCCCGGAGGCACGGAAAGCGGCCGTCGTGGAGGAGATTGAGAGGATGAGAGCAATGGGAGTCATTGAGGAGGCCTGCAGCCCTTGGTCGAGCCCCATAGTCCTCGTGCCCAAACCCGATGGCTCCCTGCGCTTCTGTAACGATTTCAGACGCCTCAATGCTGTGTCCGACTTCGACGCATACCCCATGGCCCGGGCGGATGAGCTACTCGAGCGACTGGGTGAGTCCCGCTTTATCACAACACTGGACCTAACCAAAGGTTATTGGCAGGTCCCCCTCACCCAGTCAGCCAAGGAGAAGACTGCCTTCACCAGCCCGGTGGGCCAGTTCCAGTATCGGGTCCTGCCGTTCGGGCTCCATGGGGCCCCCGCAACGTTCCAGCGCTTGATGGACATCGTACTCCGGCCACACCAGCGCTATGCAGCAGCCTACTTGGACGACGTGGTAATCCACTCCTGCACCTGGGCCGACCACCTGATTCACGTCCAGGCTGTTTTGGGGGCGCTGCGACAAGCTGGCCTCACCGCCAATCCCGCCAAGTGCTGCATAGCGCAAAACGAGGCACAGTATCTGGGCTACACCATCGGTCGGGGCCTGCTCAAGCCCCAAGAGAAGAAGGTGCAGGCCGTGAAGAACTGGCCCCGGCCTACCACCAAGACCCAGGTACGTGCCTTCCTGGGGCTGGCCGGGTACTACCGGCGTTTTATCCCTCATTTCTCCTCCACAGCCGCACCCTTATCCGACCTCACCCGAAAAGGGTCTCCGGAGAAACTGCTGTGGGGCCCTGAGCAGGAGAGGGCATTCCAGGACCTGAAGGCCGCCCTGTGCTCGGACCCGGTCCTCCATACCCCGGACTTCGACCGGCCCTTCCTGGTCCAAACAGATGCGTCGGAGACCGGGGTGGGCGCGGTTCTGTCCCAGGTACACGGCGATGAGGAGCACCCCGTGTTATTTCTGAGCCGTAAGCTCCGCCCGAGTGAATCGCGGTATGCGGCTGTTGAGCGCGAGGGCCCTTGCCATTAAATGGGCCCTCTCAGCACTCCAGTACTACCGGCTCGGGCGGAAGTTTACTCTGGTTACAGATCACGCGCCCCTCCAGTGGATGGCCCGGGAGAAGAACGCCAGTGCCAGGGTGACCCGCTGGTTCCTGGCACTCCAGCCCTTCAACTTTGAAGTGGTCCACCGTCCAGGAAGGCTCCATGGGAACGCTGACGCCCTGTCCCGCCTGCACGCGCTCTGGGCGGCCGCAGCCAGCACTGGTGGCGGTTCGCTTAGGGGGGAGGAATGTGGCGTGGATCGGGGCATGGCTCCACAGTGCCCCTCCCAGCCTTATAGGCATCAGCCGAAACCTGCCACCAGGCCGCCTCTTCAGGACCTAGGACAGCGCCCAACTAGGAAGCCCAGCCACAGGACCCTGGAGAGCGGCAGAGTGAACATTCCTCAACTCCCTCATTGGCAGGCAGCACACCTGCAATCAATGAGGCCACACAGCTGCCGCCACTCCAGGGAGATGGCTGGGGGCTCAAAAGGAGGCCGTTTGTCTCCCTTGAGGAGAGGGGTTTTGGGCGGCCGGAGAGCGGTGAAAACTGTAAAATAACTTTGTTCCTATTTTTGCAGAATCCGGCGGAGACACAGGCCAACATCCCTCTTCCTGCGTTGAAGAGGGATCCCCCCAGCGGTCTCCCGGACACCGTTATTTATAATTTTGTTCGCTTTACTTTAAGTTAATTTCCGACAGGAGATTTTGTTGTTGAGTTTGGTTTGGAGTTGTATATATACTTTTGGTTAATAAAAGGCCCTGTTGGGCTATTTTTCCCCCAAACCTCCGGTCTGTGCATTTCTGTGCCGCCCCGCCTGCACCGTCACGCCCCGTGCGGTGCCACATCGCTTATCCTGAGCAGGGTCCATTATCTATACCCGCTTATCCTGAGCAGGGCCCATTATCTATACCCGCTTATCCTCAGCAGGGTCCATTATCTATACCCGCTTATCCTGAGCAGGGTCCATTATCTACACCCCCTTATCCTGAGCATGGTCCATTATCTAGCCACTAATCCTGAGCAGGGCCCATTATCTATACCCGCTTATCCTGAGCAGGGTCCATTATCTATACCCGCTTATCCTGAGTATGGTCCATTATCTATAGCCACTAATCCTGAGCAGGGCCCATTATCTATGCTCACTAATCCTGAGCAGGGTCCATAATCTATACCCACTTATCCTGAGCAGGGTTGTGGGGGAGTGCTGGAGCCTATCCCAGCGTGCATTGGGCGAGAGGCAGGAATACACCCTGGACAGACCGCCAATCTATTGCATGAGCGCTCACTCTGCAAATAAATATTGAATGAAGCTTTGCAGGTATCTGATTTAAGAACTGAGTTCACTTCCATTATAGCACAATATCTCTCATTAATGCGATTAATTTTATTAGTAATAGTATTAATAATAATTACCATTATCATAAAAAGAACAAAAAGGGGAACAAACAGACAAAGTGTTTTTCATATCTTATGTTTAAATTCTTTCAAATAAAAGAACAATGCACCTGAAATGCACGAAATGCATGTAAAATATGATGCACAGCTACTGGGAAACTCTCAAAGTTGAAGACATTAACCTGAATTCAATAAGCATTCAACCTGAACTCTGATTTACAAGTAAATGAAAGCGTCACACTTTTTCTTCAAAGTCTAATTTTGCTGAGTCAGTGCAAGTGATGGCTAAATTTACCAAAACTGTGTTACTATTGCTTTTATTTGTTGGTCAAAGTTAAGGACAAATGTTGATTGAATGCCAGCCAGTGACACAGTGTTTAGATTGAATGCCTTCTTAGCTTCTTTCCGTCATATACTGTGTCATTACCCTCCTTATAAGTGGAGCTGCAGGCTCATTCCCTGCGTCCGACCACATTGCCCTGCAACGTTGATTTCTTTATGCAAAACGGCAAATTTGTTTATAAACCAACCGCCACGAAAGAGAACACTTTGCTCTCTCTTGCGCTATCTATGAAGACAAAGCACGATGTGACCTATTGATTAAACACACGACAGCAGGAAAGCGCACACTGTAAATACTGTCAGGGCCAGGCCCCTTATGGGACTAATAAAATATAAATATAAAATATAAAAATATAAATATAAAATTTTGAAAACGAAATGCATTTATTACCATTTGAGCTTCACCATGCAAATAACCCTTGACCCCATTCCATAGGGAAATTTGAGTAAACTATGACTCATGAATTTCGTTCTCTCTGATCGGCATTCATTGATAAATAATACAACTTGTAAATAGAAATAGGGGGGTTTTAAGTGACATTCTACCAACTCTTCCCCGTGCTCAGTTTTGTGTCCTTTCGAGGGTGAGCACGTGAGTGAAGGAGGCGGCTCCGGCGTCGCGCAGATCAAGAGTGCTGGGACAGAGCGAGCGGGGTAGGCGAACGGCAGATAGGAGCGCGAGAGAGATTTTTTTTTTATTTAGAAAAGAGGAAGAATCCTGGAAGCGCGCCCACAATTTAAAAGGAAACATAAGAAAGGGCGCGTGCCCACGGAAACACGCGACCTGATCCGAACGGTTCGATCCATCAAAGGCGAGATTAAGTTATTTCCTGGCTTAAACGCGGAGCATCCCTTGAAGCAGTAGCCTAACACGAAGATTTTCGGGAGCGCCTAGCGTTGAAGCGTGGACCAGCACCTAGCTTCGCACGCCTGGCGCTCACGGGCGGTCTCCCTCAGTGAAAACGCCGCCTATAAAACGCGGCGGAGAACTCTTGCTTTCAGCACTTGACGCAAGAACAGCTCCCTATCGCAGAACGTATACCGGCTAATTTCTTCACCTATTCTCATCGCCCAGTGAATTCTTACACAACTAGCAGCATCGTTTCACTTAGAATTCAGAAACAGCACTTGGCACATATGAACACCTACAGGGTTCGTGTACTGCAAGTGCTCAACTAACTGACATCAGCCGTTGGGGAAGCAGCGATCTGACTTTATGCTCAATATGTACCAGGGCCATTTGCAGGTAAGATTTTTTTCCGGTATTCTTTGCACTTCCTGTATTTGTGCTAGATGTGTTTACGGGGGAGTTTTACTAAGACTATCGTGGACATGTTAAAATAAATTATAATGCTGTGATTTAAGGCAGTGTATACATTTCAAATCAAGGACATTTTCAAACGAACGGCGTCAAGGTAATTGCATTTTGAGGTAAAACTATTCTTGTCTATTGTTTCAGCCGGTAACTGTGAACTGAAGTCACACCTTCAGCGTTGTTACGTTTTAGTTCCGTTTTAATGCGCATCTTCTGTACAGCGTTATCCTTATAGTGTTGCTATCCCAGTCTGACGGGATGGGATGGTGTGTGATGCAAACTGCTAAATCAATTTGTTAACGATCGTTTCGTCAGAGATCACAACATGGGAGGCTATTGGCGGTGGGAAAAATGTTTTACTTCCTACTTGTGGTTCCAAACGAATTCAAATGTTTTCGTGACCACGTTGTGCATGTCGAAATTATCACACGAGTCGGACGGAAATTTACTTCAAGAGTGGTTAATTCTAGGAGTCGGTCAGAAAACAGTTTGTTTATTAACTGTGTCTAAATCGCGGAACTGTTGGCAATTCAGCGTCTGAGCGATTCATAATCAACTAGAAGGTTTGGTCTGTGGTGCCGCTACGACGTCAGACTATCGCCACATGTAAACACTGGCGCGTGCAGTTTAACCTTGACCACCTCCTTTTCCGCCTGGAAAACGCCGCGCGCTGTCATTTGGAACACATTGGATTTTGATTCATAGTTATGTTCAGACAAAATGATGAATATTCGCGCCTGCAACGGCTCACAGCTCCGTTCATATTAACAGATTAAAACAAGACATACTACCGGCCAGTAGATTCAATGGGGAAATTATTTTTTTCCTTCTCTGCTTAAAAGTGAATGCTAAATGGTGTGGTTCAGGTAGAGAGGAGGAGCAGTCATGCGGACAGGCAACAGGCGGGTAAAAGATGATTGATGCATTTCCCTTGTAGCCTATTGCACGTTCATTTTAAAGCATTACCTGAAATACAGTTAGGTCCCTACCAACACATTTTTCAAATATGGCTTGAGCAGATAAATATAATAGAGCTATAATTTACTCAAGTGTATGACAAGATGTGGTGTAGCTAATCGTAACAGCGAAACATCGAGGTCGAACTTGTAGTTCTTCCCATTTCGGATTATTTATTTTTTTCCCCCAAGGTTTATTTCAAACAATGAGTGAAAAAAGTATATAGCTGGAACAATTTGGGCCTATTGTGTCCGGAAAATACAATCAGAACTGAGGAAATTATAGCATTTCACTATCACAAATTATGTATCATAAACTCATCGTGCAGAGTTAGAAAGTAACAGTAATTGCATAGACCACAGAAGGTACTAGGCTAAAATCAGTTCGTCAGATACCGTATACAATGAGGGTGGCGCTCTAGCCAAACTGAGGGAATTGGGCTTGGAACTCCACGCTTGTATGTTAGATTCCTAGTTGCGGCACTGCCGTTGTACCGCTGAGCCAAGGTAGGCCACTTAAACTGGAAGAGCTCAGGAAGTACCCAGTTGTTTAAATGGATTGCAGGTAAAAGAACGCAAGCTGTGGATGAGAGCGTCTGCTAAATACCTCAAATGTAATGTGGCGCCACGTAAATTTGTTTTATCTATCCAACGCCAATAATCCCAACAATACATTTCGTAAGGCGTTGACATTTTGTTGTTTGAAGCAACTTTATTGTGGTCAAAATGAAGTAGGTTTTGGGTATCGCTCTACTTGGGACTGTCACTCCACAACGAGTTAACGGTGGCGTTTTTATTTTCTACTGGCTGTATCTTCACGGCAAACTTTTGAAATGGCTGTAAGGCTACTCTGAAACTTGGCCATGTTCAACGGCTGATCCGCTGCAGCAACCAGCGTTACGAAAAAATGTCAATAATTTATGACATCACCGCAGACGACAGTATTGAGAATTCTTCAGAAGTTGGTGGCTCACGTTGTCTGGGTTACGCAAACGTTACGACCAGCTGGGCAACACAATAGCAGTCATACTGTATGAATCACGCGTAGCTCTCTCTCTCTCTCTTTTGTAAAACCCCTGTACATATTCTGGTAGGCTAAACGGCACTCGAAGTGGTTAGACTATGCTAATATATTACTTCATCGTGCATCGTTTGGGAATCTGAACATTAATTAAGACTTGAGCGCTTCCTGTAACGGGGAGTAATAAGGTTAATTTCACATCCATATTTAATTGATATCAAGTTATCGATATAGACTAGATATTATTATCGATATCAAAAACACTTTAACACCAGTTACCAGAGCATCCATTAGGCCCCTATTATTTTTTGTATTTTATTTATTATTTTTACTTCAGTAACCAAGTTATTTTTTTTTATTACAAGTACATTTCCAGATACTTTAAATTTATGTGGCAATTAAGCAGCCTTGTATTTAATATCCATCATAAATTAAAGGGGGAATTCTAAAACTACATGTCAGTAATGACCTTCCGTTACCGTGTCCTCAGTGATTTTGGCAAATCCGTGCTTGTCTTCTGTTTACCTCTGAGATGTTGATAATGTTCACCTTCACAGAAAAGAAACGAACTCCTCTGTGCATGTCACTAATGTGTGTGTGCGTGTGTGTGTGTATATGTGCTTGCGCGCGTGCAATTTTCTGGGTATAGCATTTCCTGTTAAGTAACGGCATTTCTGCTAACAGCCAAAAGTTTTTTAATGAACTGGGCGCAGCGTTCTATTCAGCTGACTATCTGAAAAAGCTTCTGTGAGTCTTGTTAAGGGCTCCGGTGGGGGATGTGATACAGGCTGCTGCGGTTGTTATTAAAATAAGGGTTCGTCTGCCTTTTTTTCCCCCAAGTCTTTCCTCTGGACCCTGTTCATAACGGGAAATTTTTTGCCCCGTGCTTCCTGTTAAGACATGACGGCCGCGCCTCTCTTCCCGCTCTCTCTCAGTTCGGGAGCTCGTGCTTGTTGGAAAAAGCCAGTCATTGTCGGGGATGCTGTATCTTGCCTTTCATTGTTTTTTTCCCCCTCTCCACTATTGCAGTCTACTGTAGCAGAACACATAACAGACGCCCTTATCTGGAAAGTGCTGCTACATCCTCCTCTTTGAAAGCCTGTACTGATTAGTTAGTTTTTTTTTTTTTTAACCATAAAAAAGCCGCCTGAGTGTTGTTAGTCCCCATTCCCCTTGTTAGCGCTGGACCTTTTATGTATTTTGGAGTCGAACATCACGTGACCAACCCAAATCCCTGGCTGCCCTCCCCCTCCCCCTTTCACAAATATCAAGAAAAAAGGATTCTGCATTTAATACATGCAAGGCAATACATAAATAGATCTTAATATGCTGTTAAAAAATTCAATTTGGAATGTGAAGAAGCTGGAGACTGTTAAATGTGCATGTGTTCTACCCATATTTGCAAAGAAAAAAGTATGTGCTAAAAGTATGTGCTGTTTTGTGGAGGTAAGTTGCTATCGGTTGCTCTGGAAGAGATCATTGCTCTAGACGACAGTGTAGTTATATAAGAGACGCAAGCTCTGGAAAAGAGGGTCGCTCTGGAAGAGAATGTAGCTCTGGGAGAGAATGTAGTTCTGGGAGAGAATGTAGTTCTGGGACAGAATGTAGTTCTGGAAGAGAATGTAGCTCTGGGAGAGAATGGAGCTCTGGGAGAGAATGTAGTTCTGGAAGAGAATGTAGCTCTGGGAGGGAATGGGGCTCTGGGAGAGAATGTAGTTCTGGAAGAGAATGTAGCTCTGGGAGAGAATGTAGATCTGGGAGAGAATGTAGCTCTGGGAGAGAATCTAGTTCTGGAAGAGAATGTAGCTCTGGGAGAGAATGTAACTCTGGAAGAGAGCTTCTGCCGACTGATGAGACGCAAATGCAAGGTAATGCAAATTTCCATTTCCAGTGTTGGTCATTACTGTTCAAAGGGATATATGTGTGAGAGAAAGTAGATCCTCATCTGGTGGCGATTAAACAATCGTTTGCTTAGGCCTGGACTGCAAAAAGGAATGCATTTTCTGGTACTTCAATGCTTTGAAACACATCCTATCCACGCTGTTTGTGTTTCTAAAAGAAATGGCCGAAACCGTGCCTTGGTCTGTTTCAGTTTGACCATGACCCCAGCCATTGGTAATTGCACCATGTCTTCTGAGCCTACAGGTGAATTAGCACCGTGTCTGTGTGTAACGTGACAAGATGAGAGGCTTTGATTTCCTCTCCCCCCTCCCCCCTCCATTTTATTTCCGCTCCCTACCCACAGCAATTACGAGCAAAACATAAAAACATCCTTCAGAGAGCTAAAACAAATGACACGCGGGACCCGTTCCATAAATAACCCCCATTTTCAGCGCCTGGCGAAAGCGGGCCGGGAGGTTCCTCTCAACCCAACCGGGACCCGCTTTAGAGGATGTTGTTGTTTTTGTTTTTTTCGTCCGTGTGTCGTCAGTCGTCAGTCGTCAGCGAGGGGTGGGGTCAGATCGGACGCGGCGTTCCAGAAAGTTCCGCTGGAAAACACCGGGCCCCTGTGATCCTGCGCGTTCCCGCTAATTACGCAGGGCGAGAGGGAGGGAGCATCCCTGTCCTCTGCTCGCTTTCTTTTTACACGCCCGTAAAAAAATACTCCCGCCGCTGTGGAGCAACCGCTCATTTCTCACCTCGGGGATGGCGGCCATTACGTGCCTCACATTTCACAAACGAAAGGCTGTGGGAGAGGTGGGCTTTCCCTTTCAATGAAACCCCGTCCAATTAATCCTGCGAAGGCTCCAAGTCAGTGTTCTAGAACTCCCCTGGTTTCAGTTGCCAGGAGTGATTGTTTTCCATCAGCGCGTTAGAATGTTCAGTCAAGAACCAATCGGATCACGCGTTTGTGATCTTAAACCCCCATTAAAGGGTCGAGCACGCTTTTTTTTCCTCTTCGTCTTCGAAAAGCCGAAAGATGGCGAAGACCGATGTCATGCATGGGAAGTGATAATATTTCAGCCGCAAGACTGAGTTCATCAGCGTTTCCCGTCAAGTTTTTATTGAGTAATCATTTCATCTCCCGTAATGTTTCAACGCATTTCCTATTCACAGTCATGTTTTTCCACTTTATATTTTATATTTTATTGCTCTGACTCCATAAAAGCCTATCCGGGGATGGATTTAGTTAAAGTTATTGGCACTGAGGTGCAGTGCATCGAATGATTGTTTATTCAGTGTGTCTGCGTGTCTGTTTCCATTCAGCTAAAACATAAGTGATTAAAAACTGTCGTCCCCCCCCCCCCCCCGCCCCCGCCCCCGCCGCCTCTTTGAAGGGATCTGGCAAATCAGCATGTCAAAGAGCAACCGGCAAATATAACAGGAGGGTGCCTTCAAAACCGAGCACGCTCAGTACGCTCGCGGTCGTAGCTTTGGAGCCCTTGTTTTTTTGTTGACCGTTAGCGTAGGCCGAGCCGCGGCGCGTGTTTCGTACGCGAACGCAGCTGTTAGCGGGTTTCCCGTTCCACCATTGCACAGATGCTCTCCGGGTCCGCGCTGACCTCTGTAGAAAGATTACCCCCGCAGAGGTCGCGACTGAACCACGACAGACGGTGGTCAGCGTTCAAAACGTGGCGCTCGATGGTCTGATGGCGTGTAAATGCCTTGCGAATAGCCAAGTATAGCTGGTGACGCATTATGAGGGGTATGAACGTGCGCGAGGATTGCATTTCTGAGGCTGGTACCATATTGTCTAATTCAATGTTGTTGGTTGTATTACTACCCAACACCAATGATGATAGGAGAAGGTTTCATGGACCAAAGAATTTACATATACCATATCAGCGACTCAATCATTTTTAACCCTACATTGTAGCTTTGCTGTGGACTGCAAAAACATTTTGATTGGTTAAAATCAGCGATGGACAGTGTTGCTCCACCCATTCTTCAATATTGTACTGCTAACTCAAATGAAATTTCAGCCCTGGTGAATTTGTTTTTTGCCACGCAGATAGCACGTGATACAGCAATCCTTACTATGCCTGCCTCTTGTCCTGTGCACACTGGGATAGGCTCCAGCACCCACCGCGACCCTGCCCAGGATAAGTGGGTATAGATAATGGATAGATCCAGCCTAAGATAAGCGGGTATAGATAATGGATGGACCCTGCCCAGGATAAGCGGGTATAGATAATGGATGGACCCTGCCCAGGATAAGCGGGTATAGATAATGAATGGACCCTGCCCAGGATAAGCGGGTATAGATAATGAATGGACCTTGCCCAAGAGGAGCGGGTATAGATAATGGATGGACCCTGCCCAGGATAAGCAGGTATAGATAATGGATGGACCCAGCCCAGGATAAGCAGCTATAGATAATGGATGGACCCAGCCCAGGATAAGCAGCTATAGATAATGGATGGACCCTGACCAGGGTAAGCAGGTATAGATAATGGATGGATGGATAATCGGTAGGGACTTTGCTAACCTGTCATGGTTGTATCAGGCGGTACCTCTCTGACCTTGCTGTAGGTTTCAGTTGACTAACGGGCTCGAGAGATCTGGTCTCCCGATTGACTCCCGTCATTTTTTGGAATGGCTCCCGTGTGAAATGTGCAAGTCTTAGGCGATACCTAATACTGTTCCTGTCACCGGAGGCGACTGTAGTATTGATTTGTGCCGCGTTCCACTGTGTGGTATCATTTTTCAATAGACTGCTGAGGTGGAGAAACCCCTTGTATTTTGCATATTTGTTTTCATAACATGCTGGCTTCCTGGCAATGCGTTCTCTAGAAGTCTTGTTCCGTTTCTACCTATTCTGGTTTTATCCATTCAATATACGTAGAGAAATGTTTTCAAATGTTAAGTGTCCGTGGTTTATATACAGTTAGCAACATGATGGTTCCTGGGATAGGTACATCGTCCCTGGAAGACTGACCATGACACTTGTATGAAGTCACCTAGTTTGATAAGCAGATTGAACCAAACGTAATTTCTGCCTGAATTACATTTGAATCCTGTCCTGTAAATTTAGCACGCAACCTCTGTTACAGTTGGATACAGGGTATTTATCACAAGAAAGGGCTTTATGTTTATTTTGCTGTAATTTATTTTGCTGATTTAAAAAAACAAAAAAAACAAGCAAACTGTAGAGTAAGTTGGGAAAGTTAAGGAACATTTTTGTAATGTTCTTTTTAAATCAAAAAAGCGCAAATTTTCCCAGCAAAAAAAAAAAAAAAAAAAAAGTAAAAAGAAGATACGGTCCAATGTCATTTACGGTAAGTGAATTGTGATTTACTGACCCGGAAAAGTAATTTAGCCCGAAGAGAGGCAACTCGGGGAGAAAGAAAGAAAGAAAGGGCTCTGCGATTGCACAAAGCACCTTGCCCATTCAAGCTAGCCGACCCTTTTCAGAGGGACGCGGTCGGCTGATGGAATTCCTGCGCTGGGTCCACGTTGCAACTCTCTGATTTGCTGCCGGTCGACAGCCGAGGCGTGCCACCGGTCTAAACGAGATTTTGTCTCGCGGCAGAAACCGGCGCTGTTCCGGTCTTAACGGCGGTTCTGGATCTAACCCGGGGGGGGGGGGGGGGGGGGGGGGCTAAACGCGCTACCCAGCTCTAACCCGAGTTAGAGTAGAGTTAGCGGGGGTTGGGGTGATTTAGAGAGGATTTTCCAAGGCATTATGGGTAAATCGCGTAGGCCGAAGACCCTCCAGACTGCGTGTTCCGCTAATTTCAGACGGCGCGATCGCCTGCGGGGACGTGTCCCTGGGGATCCTCCCTCCTCACGCCCTGGATCTTTTAAAACATGCCCTCGGGCGTGCTGCTGGGAGCCTTCTTACTTTCAGGTGTACTTTCAAGGTATCAGCATGTGTGTAAAAACACACCCTACCATGGTAATGTGTATATCGCTATGTGTGTAAATATACACCCTACCATGGTAATGTGTATATCGCTATGTGTGTAAATATACACCCTACCATGGTAATGTGTATATCGCTATGTGTGTAAATATACACCCTACCATTGCCGTGCATGTAAAGACACACCCTACAATCGTCATGTGTATACCACCATGTGTATAAATACGCACCCTACCATCGCTGTGTGTGTAAGTACACACCCTATTTAGGCCAACAGTTTACTAGCATCATTTGTCAGGCTCACAACACTACGGCACTATGAGCCCGACCAGGCTGAGGCCCCTGGTGCACAATTTATTTATCCCATCAGCACAATCAGATTATGTCATAAGGCCGCCCGACTTCTGAAAGTGTGCTTTTCCAATAAACCAAGTCAGTTACGGCTTCGGACGACTTGCGTCTTAGTCATGTGTACTGTGGGTGGGGCCCCAATTACAGCTGGCGAATCAAGCAGACCCAATCTATCACCTCTGACATAACAATGGCTAAAGCTTGTGAGAACCAATCATATTGCAGCCTTTTGGGAGGCAGGGAATCTGGGGTTGATGTTAATGATTCTCATATGCTTTAAAAAAAACATTTTTTTAAAAAGAACAAAAAAAAATCATTGTTTTGCCTGAAAACCTCAGGCTGAGAAAGTGAGTTGTCGAAGAGGTGAACAGGAGTTCACCCCCAGCCCCGCATTAACTGTCAGACAGGGGCCCTGTGATGTCACAGAACAAAAGGGCCCATAATGCCTTTCACCCCCTCAGACATGCTAGCAACTCGCTGACAGCTTCACAGCAGGCAGGGAGTGCCCGGGTTTCAGGGGAATGGGCGTTTCTGACAAAAATGGAGACCGCGATAAGATTTTTATGGAAGCGATCATTCCTTTGCGAAATGACCCTTCATTCACTACCATTCACAAAGTGAAGCCATCCATCACGCTTCACATTGCCATGATTTTTTTATTTTTTTTATTTTTTTTCCCCCCGGATCTGGGCCGATAGATTTGTTCCCATTTCCACCCACCATATGTTTCTGTGATTAGCAGCTAAATGGAAGGGTTTGACCAACAAGTCTGATAAGCTTCACTGAATGGGCGTAGTGCCGTGCTAATTAATGTGCTCATGTACATTAAATATCGTGGCAGCATATCATCAATACTGTACTGTTTATGATCTCTACTGAAACTGCAAGATAATACATTTTATGAGTCTTCAAAAATACAGTTATCCCCTGAGTTACTGTGCTGCGTAACTACTGCGTAACACACACACACAGACACACACAGGCACGCACACACGCACAGACACACACAGGCACACACACACAGGCACACACACAAGCACATACACACACACACAAGCGCACACACACACACACACACACAGGCAGACACACAAGCACACACAGGCACACACACACGCACACACACACACAGGCACACACTCACAAACACACACACACACAAGCACACACAGACTCAGGGTCTCAATTTAGCTGGGCAGGTGAATTGTATAACTAGAGTTTATTTTCCAAATGACTGCAGCTGCCAAACACTTTAGTTGGCTCCCATTTCCTGCTCATCCAGAGTGACTTACAGCTCAGACACAAGGGCAAAGAGCAGGGGATGAAAGTGCAGTAACTCCCTGGAAGAGGAAAGAACAGTCCTAAGACAGGAAGTGCAGGAAGTACAGACTCATCTGACAATTCGTCAACTACCCTATTGAACTACCCTGAGTTATACATCCAACCATCCATCCATCCATCCATTATCTTTACCCACTTATCCTGGACAGGGTCCATCCATTATCCATACCTGCTTATCCTGGGCAGGGTCCATCCATTATCTATACCTGTTTATCCTGGACAGGGTCCATCCATTATCTATACCCGCTTATCCTGTGCAGGGTCATGGGGGGTGCTGGAGCCTATCCCAGCATGCATTGGGCGGGAGTTAGGAACGCACCCTGGACCGGCCACCTGTCTATCGCAGTGAAGTTACACAGAACAGTCCTAATGAGCCACAGCGAAGAACCACTGGCGTGGAATAAAATATGGCTCCAAAAAGAAAGCGGATAAAACTAAACTTTACAAATTAAGGCCAGTGAAGAAGTTTGTACAGTAACCCGAAGATCCCGATCTGCTTTTTGGGAAAGGCCCCAAAGTAATGAAGAGGTTTTAACGGTCCTTCTCAGCAAGTGTATGGTGCTGGCCCGTAATGCACCCGATCTCGGCTTGAAACGGTACATCAATTTACAAGACACCTAACCCCTAACTGCTCTGGCGAATGAGAGGCATCAATTGTAAAGCGCTTTGGATAAAAGCGCTATATAAATGCAGTCCGTTTACAAGTCACCTGACGGGGCGGTCAGTTCGGCCACGCTGTGAAAGGCGCGGCCAATCAATGGCTGCCACCTCTGGGTCCCGCCAAAGTGGGTTAGGGGTTAATAGTTTCGATATAAATTGTAACCCGACTAATGATTTAACTGCTTCCTTCATCCACTGGTCTCAATTTGCCATGACACGAGTCTATCAGTGTCTGTCGTGACAATAGGAACGCACCTCATTGAGCATAAAAAGTTTTTTTTTTTGGTTTTTTTTTTTAAAAAGGAAACTAATCGGATAACCCGAAGGACAATGGAATCATCCCGAGGATCGGATGGCCGTGTTTCTTCAGATCCCCTTTATGAAAACTTGCAGCTGTGACGACCGGTGACGCAAGCTCATAAATTATTCGGAAGGGTATCATGCATAAATGAACAGCTGGCGTCGCGAGCGGGAGACTTTTTTGCTTTTGTATGGACCTGTCGTGGCGTGTCACCGTATGGGCTTTAATCCGAGACAACGACGGAACGCAAGGCCGGCTTAACGACCACGAACGCGATGCTTCCACCCTGTATACGCAAAACGGCCGATACCACGGGAATGAAATATTACCACAACCATTTTCCTTTCGTGTGGGGGGGGGGGGACTAAAACTATCCTCGATGATACACTCAATTTTAGCCAGGATAACATTCAGAAGTGAATGGGGTCATTATATATGTGTGTTTGTATGTATTTATTTATATATGTACATATATAAATAAATACAAACATGTATTGGACTTGTAACATGGGCTTGTAACCGAAAGGTTGCAGGTTCGATTCCCGGGTAGGACACTGCCGTTGTACCCTTGAGCAAGGTACTTAACCGAAATTGCTTCAGTATATATCCAGCTGTATAAATGGATACAATGTAAAAATGCTGTGTAAAAGCTGTGTAAGTCGCTCTGGATAAGAGCGTCTGCTAAATGCCTGTAACGTAATGTAATGTAATATATATATATAGCCTCGTTGCAGTACAGGACTACAGGGTGAGCTCAGACCTTTTGCGGAAAGCCAGTTGTCTACAGTGAGGAGATGCAGGAGGACCTTGAAGGCAGTCCAGCTTACAGGAAAGTGATTTGCAGCACAAACACTGGTGGGTGTGCAGTGGCCCTGCTTACATAAGGACTGAATTCCATTTCTGCGCCGGATAGAATCCAAAAACATGGGAGCAGAACACACTCACGGCACAGAATTTGGGTTTGCGCACTACATTACATTACATTACATTACGTTACAGGCATTTAGCAGACGCTCTTATCCAGAGCGACTTGCACAACTTTTTTACATAGCATTTTACATTGTATCCATTTATACAGCTGGATATATACTGAAGCAATTTCGGTTAAGTACCTTGCTCAAGGGTACAACGGCAGTGTCCTACCCGGGAGTCGAACCTGCGACCTTTCAGGTTACAAGCCCAGTTCCTTACCCACTGTGCCACACTCCGTCCTTAATCGCACTAATCGTACGTCACTTCGGATAAAAGCGTCCGCCAAATAAATTCAATGTAACGTAACGTAATGTGATGCACAACTGTGGTGCAGTGAACTAGACGTGCCCCTTGTCTTAGAAAACAGAGTCTGCAACGAACAACATACGTTCACGTGTTTCATCTCTCATCTCCGTCTCTATGTGTTATCCTGCCTCAATCTGCAGTGGACTATAAGTGGAGAAACTCCTGTCTCAGGCACTTTGCGTTGCCACGGCTGCCTGGATCGGTACCCTTGGTGTGCAATTCAGAGTTAGAGTTCTCCGGTCATTGTTGGTGTAATAGGTTCACGGTACCGTACGACTATGACAATGACCTTGGACGAGGAGGTGACCGCGACCTTTTTTACGATCCGTGCCGATGTTGCAGACGCGCGTTTGGGAGAGAGAGGTCGATGCGACCCAGGAGACACTCTACCGTAGATACTTTCGGTGCGGTAGATAAGAGTGTTGGGGCGTGAATGTCTGTAAATGTCTGTTAAGACATGGCAACCTCTGCCTCTGCTTATGATCTTTCACAAAAAACGAAGCAGTACATTACAGTTATATACATGAATATCGGCACACGTAAGCATACATACATATACATGCAGGTATATTCTCTTCTTCCTTTCTCTCTCGTCCTCTCTGTCCCTCTGTCTCTCCTTTCCTCTTGGCCCCTCCCTCTCTCTCCTCCACTTTTCTCACTTTCATTCTCCCTCTCTCTCTCAGTCTCCAGAGTGGTTGTAATCAGCTCAGGAGAAGAGCTTCTGAACCTGACATTTGTCAAGCTTGAGAAATAGGGAGCGGGGAGGGGGGGGGGGAGGGAGGGGGTTAGGGGGAGTTGATGTGGGGTGGGGGATGGAGTGAGGGTGGGGGCAAAGTCAACAATATCAACATCTGCAGCAGATTTACCATCCAGATGTTGCGTGCCTAGGCACTGCATCTTAACGCGTGTAATCTTAATGCGCGGCGCGGTCGATGGGACCGGCGTGCCGTGTCCAGAGCCTCTCAGCCCCGCCAATCATTAAAAGCCCAGCTTCTGCTGCCGTCAGAGCGAATGACTTCATTAATGACCGGCCCGGATCAAACCAATCAAAACTGCGCGTGACCTTCCAACGTGGAAGAAGCGCTCTAATTGGGTCCGGCAGGAGAGAAGGGGGGAAGCGGAGCCATTCACTGGCCTGGTAAAACTCCCGCCCCCCCCCCAGACCCCACCGTGCCCCCCCGCGCCCCCCGCCCCCCGCCCCCACCGTGCGGACCGCGCGGCTCACGCACAGACGCGGTCCGATTACTAAAAGCTGGCGCACTCAAAAGCATTAGGCCAGATTTGGCGGTAATATACCGTAGCATTACGTGAAATCCTTCACGGAGAAGATACTGGACGTACTTAACAGGCACAATCTCTTAATTCGGTCACTGAACCTGTTGTAGCCTTCCACTGCCTCATAGAACAAAAACTGAAAACAAAAAAAATAAATAAAATAAAACGACTTTACCTGATTTACATGGATATAAGCAGCTGCACATTCATGCCCCCTTGTTGACCGGGGGCCATCAGAGCATGCTGTTTGGGGGGGAAGGGTGTTTGGGAGTGGTGACTTTTTGCTCCATTTGGCTCGTTTTGGGAGGGGGGGGGGAGATGGAGGGGGGGTGGCATACCAACAGCCTCCTGCCAGGGTTCAGGCTAGCAACCCCCCAAACAGTTAGCCCCAAAATTTGGGGGTACGCGCTGGGTTGAGAGATGACATTAAAATATTAACTATACTGTACATAACACAAGTAAATACAACCCATCGCCTGTCACACCAGTCGTACTAAGCACAGCAGCTGTTACACGCAGTGCATGTTAATTGCATGTTTTAATACACACAAGGATGAAGGAGAGTCACGGTAGCTGTATTCCTTCCTTTAGTAGGTCAGGAGCTCAGACAGTGTGGAGAACCATTGCTCTAGGAAATATTAAATTTTATTTTTTATTATTAATTCTTTTAAATCCGTGAGTTTTTTTATTTTATCATTTGCTTCACGCAGCTCGGGATGAACAAAGTAATTAAACTATTTGTGGGATTCAGACTGAAAGCTTTTCGAATAATCCTGGACATGTAAAGTATGCTAAGTGGTACTCAAGCTGGGGATCTATTATTAGATAATAGCTCTTTGTGGGGGGGGAGGGGGGGGGGAGGGGGGGGGGGGGGAACCCCCTTGGTATTAGAGAGTAGAGCAGGAAATGATGACTGACGATAAAAGAGGCGCAGCGGTATCATATTTGTGTACGGCTAATTGAAAATGACACGGAACAGAACTCGGATGTGTCGAACAGGGTCAGCAGTGAGTTGCAGAGCAACCAGACCCAGGTAACACACATATTTGAAAACATCCCAACCAGACCCGGGTAAAACACACATTTGAAAACATCCCAACCAGACCTGGGTCAAATAACGTATTTGTTTTGGATTCAAATACTTTTCTACAGGTCTTGTCTGGTGTATTGGAACCAATGGAAAAAGTGCAAACCCCGCCTTCTGGTCATATTGGCAGGATGAATTACACCAGGCAAGATCAATAGAGCACAGAAAAGCATTTGAATCCAAAACAAATATGTATTTGACCCAGGTCTGATCCCAAAGTTACTGTTCTTACATTATCAGCTGATAAAATGGCATATTATTACGGCACATTCAGTGAGGAAATCTCAAACAGTTCAAATAGTTTTGTAACCCAGGTCTGTCAGGGATACCTAATGGTTCACGATTAGGTATCCCTGACAGACCTAACCTACCTACTTTAAGGGGCTTTGACCCAAATTAGCATCGTTTTCAGGATGGAATTGCAGTGCACAGGCCTGTACAAATGGATGCAAAGACTGTATAAATGGATGCAAATACATCCAGTGAAACTGCATTAGAATTCATATCGGAAATAACGAAAAAATGATTTGGAAACAGGGTCGCTAATCTTGTCTCCATCTTAATGCGCAACCCTTTTATCTCATCCTCCCCCCCCCGAATGTCAGGAGGAATTGACATCAGCTTTCCAGGATTTGGTTTGACTGGAAGTCAAGCGTTTATTTATTTATTTTATTTATTTATTTATTTTTTCCGTTTCTGAGGGTTAGAATAGCCATTATCCGCCCATTAGCTGCCTCGGATGTCGGTTGGGCCCGCATCCGTCCGACGGGAACACGAGCGGATTTTCGAGACGCGGAAACGTGGAAACCCGAGAAGGCCGCCGCGCCGGTGTCCGCTTTCAGCTCGTCGCCGCGCTGGCGAATTAGCGCGCTCTCGGACCGCCTGCACCTCGCGGCGCGGCCTGCATAATCAGAATCAGAATCAGAATCAGAATCAGAATCAGAATCAGAATCGTATTTTATTGCCAAGTACATTTGCACATACGAGGAATTTGTTTTGGTCAACACACCGAGGCAGCCATCTGCGGCGCCAACTTATTAGATGAGAAATGAGAGAACAGGAGGAAGGAGGAGGAAAAAAAAACAGTCCTTTCAATGAAACGAGAGGGCACTCGTTTCATTGAAACGAAGAAAAACCTCAGCACATAGCAACATCATAAAAACATTACAAACATTACAAACATTACAACAAAACTCGAAGACTTGCACATGTGGTAGGGGGGTAGGGTGTCGGGGAGGGGAAGTGTCGCAGCACAGACACTGGGGGGAGCGCGCAGCCGCTCAGGCGCATCGCATCAACCCTCAGCAGACTGCACTGTAATGGCAGCCTATCAGCTCGGGCCCTTTGAAATTCGTGACGGCGATGCGCGGCTCGGAACACGGACTCGCTAACGCAAGCACGCCGACAAAAAAAAAAAACAAGAAAAAAAAAGGGACGATTTTCTAACGATGTTGGACCGAGAAGCATTTCAGAGCGTCATTTAGGAAGTCCTGGGATTCTTTTGGGAACCTGACAGGAGCAGAATATATTTTGGAGGCACAGAACAATTTTTTTATGAAACTGCACATGTATATGACAGCGTGATGGCGTAGAGGAGGCGATAAGGAAAAGCGGGTCTCTGAGGATCTCCGGGATTTATAATCCGCTTAAAAAAGGAAACTAATTTTTGCTAATTGGAAAATGAGGTTGGCGGAGAGGTCCCTCCGTCTCAGACTGTTGGGAGGACTGCGGGTCACTGTGGTGCGCCATCCCGCTGTTTGAAGGCGGGGTCAGCTTGCATCACAAACAAGCGACTTGATTGACAGCGAGGAGGAGGAAGGGGCAGAATGACCGAGCGGACGGCCCTCACTTAGGCGCGGTGCAAAGGATCATGGGATTGCTTGGAGGTGTAAGGGTGGTTGTACCGAAGTGTGCCCCCCCCCCCCAAAGGGTTACAGGCTATGTTTACCATGTTCACAGGGAGTCAGCAGGGCTTGCTAAAAATTCCGCTGGATCAGCGTTATGTAAACCTTAAACTGGTGGGTTCGATGGTGTGGGACAGTGGGTGCAGGGCGAGGAACACCGTTCAAAAGTGAACAGACCAGCACCCAGCTGTGCTACAAAGGTTAACCCGATCCGATAGACTTACAGAGATAGGACACGAGCAGGATCAATAACGTTTTGTTATGATTGTACCTGCATTTGATGACTTGGTGGTTTTCCCTTTGATCCTCGGATATATAATGGGAAAAAGTGGAATGGTTCAGGGAGACCTCGTCAATACGACCTCCCGCGCACCATTCTTGTATAGCCATCTCACTACACACACACACTTTGCACCGTAGTGTAGTGCCATAATTGAACATACTGTACAATAAATTGCACACACTTTAACCTGGCATTCCTCTTTGACTCTCACCACTGCACACCTAGCAGTTTTAAGGTCCTAACATACACACAGACCTCATGATATCTGCACCCCGTAGTCACTCGCCTATACGCTAGTGTCATAGCAGGAGACACACTTGTATTTATGCAGGCTACACAAGTCTACCAAGATAGATAGCGATCCGTATAGAGCCACGCTACTGGCAGATCATTTGTAATCTCCAATGCATAACTCTTGGCACAGAGGAAATATTAAAACACTGAATCTCAGATAACCCGAGATATCGTTAAATTAATCCCACTCCGGTACCATCGGGTACGACGACATCGGGTGTTTCCCGTTTCGGTGTATCCGAGGGGGATTCTTACCGAGTGAAGGGTGTGTCAAGGGCATGCTGGGAACAGGAACCTCTCGGCGACTGGGATTTTCTAAAAAGACAGACGACGCGTTTTAGTCGGGAAACCTAATATTCGTACGTACTAGAGTGGCTGCATAGACCTAGTGAAAAATAGACCAGTTAGACCACCCTCCACTTCAGCCAGCTGTCGATCTGAAAATTGGCAATATGGCGGTCCATTAGCAGTAGGGCCATTCGCAAAATTTTCCAGAAAACGCGGTGCGAACTGACAGCCGGGGCCAATTGCAGGCCTCTAAAAGCCCAATGTGTGACTGTCAGCCATATGCTGGGAGAGTTTAGGAGGACGACTTGCGGGAAAAAAATATCCCATTCATAAAAAAAAAAAAACCGACAGCGGAGATGGTTATGAAACGCTAGCATAATTCGTCGAAGACGGCAGAATGCAGAGTCACGCCGAACGCGGAGGGATTTAGAGTTCGGCGTCTCGTACTTCTGTGATCCATTTAGCATCCTGCCGCCGCGGTCTGAAAAACTTAAATGTCACCGACGCCAACCGAGCATAATTTATAACGAGCGTAAATAATTAAACGGCATCCTGGAAGCACGATTCAGTAAGCTCGATGTCATTAACCGAAAAGACTAAGATACTTAGAGACATATTTGCCTCACATTTGTCCAGTGAATAAGGAGTGGCTGTATAGGTATATTTGTGTGTGTGTGTGTGTGTGTTTTTGGTAGCACTTTTCTTTGAATGCTCCTTTATAAACTATACAACTTCTCCGCGAGCGCTATATAGCTAGTTCATAAACTCTACATAGACATTCATATACGCTTACGTCAGTAATCCTAAACAGGCACATGGCGTGTGTCCCTTGTTATGTCACTTGTAATGTCACTTGTGATGTCACTTATGTCACTTGCAATGTCAGTTATGTCACATATGTCACTTGCAATGTCAGTTATGTCACTTGTTATGTCACTTGTAATGTCAGTATTGCATCAGTTACGACATTAAGACACTGCATGCCCATTTGCGGTTATTGACATGAGCACTTATGAATGTTTATGTAGTGGCTACAACGTTATATCACTCTAATGAAGGACCATTCACAGAAAGGGTTAACCGTATTGATATGATTGTATTGCAGAACCACCTCAGTCTGTCCTTGCCA
This sequence comes from Anguilla anguilla, assembly GCF_013347855.1. Lineage (NCBI taxonomy): Eukaryota > Metazoa > Chordata > Actinopteri > Anguilliformes > Anguillidae > Anguilla > Anguilla anguilla. The sequence continues at coordinate 4,295,286 of NC_049204.1, read as the reverse complement.
TCCCCCTGTTAGGACACTCATCTTGATTGTGTCAGCCAGGATAGCGCATGTGATATTGATAACGCGAGCAGTGTGTTGCCCTGTTTTAAATTCCAAAAAACAGGAGAGAGAGAGGCTCGTTTAAATATACTGAATTCCGGAAAACAAGGTGAGATAAACAGTGCGACTAAATAAAATTTTCCGTTTAATTCGTTTGCACGGATCGATGTATTGATTGTGTTGTTTTTATGACAATGCGTATGGATATCCTCTTAGGCGGCTTGACTACACAACGCAAACCGATTAAGACATCAGGACGAGCGTAAACCTGTCTATTTAAGGGGGGGGGGGGGGTTTCTTGGAGCAGGTGAATGTAAGGCAGGGAAACAGCATTCAGAGATTCTCTGGATTTTTTTTCTCAGCAGTTGGTCGTGCGAAGCTGCAGACTCGCTCTCATAGTGCAGAACTGCGTGCACGCAGCGGAAGGAGAGTTGTTTTCCCGAGCACGTCCCCCCCCCCCAACCCCCCCTGCACCCGAGCTGTGATTTAGATCTCGCTCTGCAAAGGGGGGGGGGGGGGGGGGGAGAGAGGGGGGGGCGTTCCGGCTCATCCGTCTCCGATGGGCCCATTCATAAAAGTCGAACGCAAAGAGCAATTCGGTTTGTCCCAGAACCACCTTCCCCGAGGCCCAGGAAGCACTCCGAACGTCGTCCGGGACGCGCGCGCGCGCGCGATTCCACGCCATCAACGGCCAATCACGGAGGCAGCAGGTTTGTCTGCAGCCGAGTCACACATGCTATTCTGTTCACTCACCCCAGCCGAGGAATACATTCGGACAGAACAGTGCTTGTGGTTTGGGGCTGGTTTCTTCCCTACTGTTACTACAAAAAGGCATCTTTGCGACAGCGTTCTGTAAAAAAAGCGCTATACAAATAAAATTGATTTCATTTCATTTGAGTTTTTGCAGAGCTATAAGGTACAGCGGTCAGCGATGCTACACTCAGATTTTGACCCCAATTTTCCGACGGAATCATAACATTCTCTTGTGCTACAGGCAGCAGTGTACAATGGTGGCTTCGGAATTGGCTTTGTCACAGAGTGGTTGTGGGTTCAGTTCCTAGGTGGGGGCACTACCTTTGCGCCCTCCGGCAAGATTCCTAACAAGAACTGTTTCTGTAAATATCTGGCTGTATAAATGGATTGCGTGTGAAAATATAAGCCTTGTAAGTTGCTCTTGGTTGTTGCGCCTGAATACTAACGTCTATTAGACAGTCATTCCAGTCTACTCTTTATCTGAACAATGGCCACATCGATCGATCGATGTTACCGTACAATATGCTAACCCACTGTTCCCTTCTCAGTACACTAGTGAGTTATAGGTTTTGTAACTGCGGGACGGAGCACAAGGTCTCTCCTCTTTTCAACTACAGTCTTGACCCGAGCTCTTCGAATTTTTGAATTATTCCATTACATTACATTACATTACATTACAGGCATTTGGCAGACGCTCTTATCCAGAGCGACGTACAACAAAGTGTATAACCGTAACCAGGGACACGTGTGTTGAAAACCCCTGAGAGAAGTACAGTTCCAAGTGCAGGGAGCGACCGTGTAGTTTAACTTGGACCCGGTAGGTTAACCTGATCAACACAAACAAAAGCAGCAACAAAGCAGTCTACGCAAATACTACAAGCAATAAGTAAGTAGGCACATTACATTACATTACATTACAGGCATTTAGCAGACGCTCTTATCCAGAGCGACGTACAACAAGTGCATTAGTTCAAGGTGCAGAGGTGCAAACGAAACACACTAGAGTGAAGTAAAGATCGTAGTGCCAGAAGTGACCACATAGATCAGGACTCCAACGCTGTAGAGTAACCTGTTCAGCAAACAACAATCCTACCAAGTACAAACTAGCACTGGAATCACATTTGCCTAATCAGACAAAAACAATCCTGCCAAATAAAAACTAACGTAATCGTATTAGCCTAAGGCACGAGTGCAATAACTAAAGTAAACTAAGCTGAGCAGCTTGCCTAGCTACAAACCTACGCTTCCGGACAATGGATGCCGGGCCTCAGGCGAAGGCGTTATCACGCACCGCGCGGATTAGCGCCGCTTCTCGCAGGATAAGCCCGCGGTATCCGACACCGCCGCGGTGATCGGCAGGCAAACGGCGACGCGATCAGGAAGAGCGCGTCCCGTGTCGCCGTCGCTAATGAACTGAAACCAGAAACCCTCAAAAAGCGTCACGTGCGGGTATTTGAGAGAGAAGAAAAGAAGGGAAAAAAACAAAACAAACCCGAAGCGGTTCTGATTTTCCGGCTGGGTTAACGTAGGGACAGTGGGGGCGACATAGCTCAGGAGGTAAGACCGATTGTCTGGCAGTCGGAGGGTTGCCGGTTCAAACCCTGCCCTGGGCATGTCGAAGTGTCCTTGAGCAAGACACCTAACCCCTAACTGCTCCGGCGAATGAGAGGCATCAATTGTAAAGCGCTTTGGATAAAAGCGCTATATAAATGCAGTCCATTTACCATTTACAGTGACGTCTGTGACGGTGGAGTAATTCAGCTCAGAGGGCCGTTATGTAAACGTTGAGGCTTGCTCGCTCCGTGAGCGACATAGCTCAGGAGGTAAGAGCGGTCGTCTGGCAGTCGGAGGGTTGCCGGCTCGATCCCCCGCCCTGGGTGCGTCGAAGTGTCCCTGATCAAGATCACCTAACCCATAATTGCTCCCAACGAGCTGATTGGTACCTTGCATGGCAGCCTTTCACCGTTGGCGTGTGTGTGTGTGTGTGTGTGTGTGTGTGTGAATGGGTGAATGAGAGGCATCAATTGCTTTGGATAAAAGCGCTATATAAACGCAGTCCATTTACCATTTGAGCGATTCCGGCTAATGAAGACGATCCGAGCAATTGTCGCCAAATCAGAGAGAGATAAAACACTGTACAGACGCACGTGGACCGCTGAGTCCAACCCGGTTTCTTCCCGCGGATCGAGCGCACGGGAGAAAAGCAAAAAAGAAACAAAGGCAGAAGAAAGAAATGGGAAATGAATTCCGAAACACTCCCAGAGAAAGCGGAATGACTCGAATGAGATCAAATGAAGGGACATTTGCTAATAAGGTGGACTGCATTTTACTGTGCCCTAACCATAAACAACGGGCTCTCACATTCCGTACATTGGCAGATATGTTGTTTCGCCGAATATATTTCATAAGGATTTTCGGTCTGTTTTAGTGAATCTGAGATACCGCAGATACAACTAATAAAATCATTAAAAAAAAACAAATCCTGTTCAGGAACCAAAAAATATTTTAGTAAGTGCGTATACCATGAATCAAATGGGCGGAGCAGAAAGCGTGCTTGTTCGCTGAATGCCTACTGACAGCAAAATGGAAATGGAATTCCAAAACACTCTCAGAGACAGCGAAATGGAGGCTTTCATTCAATCGCACATTTTAATCGTCCTTCACCGGCAGACCGACAGGTTTGGAAGTGCGAGGCTCACCCGCCCGTCGTCCACTTAGGGGAAAATACGACCTTGAAAAACTCCTTTAATGGGTCACAAAGAAATGAGGAGCCACGCATAGCACAGATATCACAGCGAATTTCTCTGGATTTTGAGCCTGCAGTAAGATCTGAGGCATAGACAGTGTGGGAGAACAGAACCACTTCCGCTAGAGGGAAAAAAAAAACTGTGTCCAACTGTGTCTGTTAATTTCGTAAACTGATTTGTAATGAGACGCTGAAGACTTGCAACGTTAAGCGTGTGCCATGCAGTGCAAAATCAACATTCCCTGTCCTGCACTTTCTTGTGACATACTTTATTAAAAATACAGACCAGAGTCCTTCAATTCTAAATTACAGAATGCTTATGGGTAGATTTTTTTGAGCCTAAAGCAACACTAGCCCCTCACAGCTCTGTCCGAGGCTCACTGCCACACACAGCGGAAGGACCGCGCTGGAGGAGAACGCACGTTGTGTGTTAGCGAGGGCTAGCGTGGAGCGTGGACCGCAATGGCGGTAAAGACGGGAAGGCGTTTCTATTTCGGGCCTTTTTATAAAAACGCGTCTCTCTCTCTCTCTATCTCTCTCTCTCGCCCCGTCACGCATCCCCCGCCCCTTCACATCACGCCATTACGCGGCCGATGAGCTGGGGGGCTTTCTGCGCGGGGGGGGGGGGGGGCTTTTCTGATGAGCCGGAGGAACCAGCGAAATCACGGCTCGCCCCAGAGGAAAGTGGCCTTTAATGGCGCCATAAGCGCCATCTGCCCCCCCTCCCCCCCAAAAAATACCCCCACCCCCACTCCCACCCCCAAATACCCACACCCCCCCCACACAAATACCCACACTCCACCCCAGCCACGGCCCCATATCACAGCCCTACCTTCCCCCTGAGCCATGGACCCACCCACAGCCCTACCCCCCCCCCCCCCAAAATACCCACACCCCCACTCCCAAATACCTACACCCCCACCCCGACCACAACTATCGCCCCATCCACAGCCTTACAGCCCCCCCCCCCCCCCCCCCCCCCCGGCCATGGCCCCATCTACTGCCCTACCCCCCCAGCCATGGCTCCACCCATTGCATTACATTACATTTTTTTAGCAGACACTTTTATCCAAAGCGACATACAAAAGTGCATATCATGGTCATTGGAACAACTACAAAACACAGGTTTGATAAGGTACAGTACTCACTTCGTACAGCTATTCATAGCCAAGAACACGGTTCAGTTCACGCAGTGAACCCATAGCCACACCCCCTATTTCTGGCCACGCCCCCCCCACCCCACCTTCAGCCAGAGCATCCATTTACAGCCGGTGACACTGATCGTCGATGAGTGATATCCAAGCACGTTTTAGGCACACTTACTTACTGAACACGGAATGGTTGGCAGCTACACTCAGAAGACGTTCTGTTTATGAGTATGGAATGCACAGCACCGAATGGAATAAGACTCTTAACCCGCTTATTCTGCGACTGCATTCCAGGGGGTAAAGGGTTAAGTGACACCCCTGGATCCTGTTTAAAAAAAAAAAAAACTTAAAAAAAAAAAAACTGCCAAGTTGACCAGTTTAATCTGGGATGGCTTCTCTTTTTTTGCACTGTCCTTTAATGGTTCGGATTGAATTCACTGAGTCAGCGTGGGTTTTTAGCAGGTCTTTAAGTGCTGTATTCCACACACCATATTTTGAATTAAGTCATTTTTTTTTTAGACCCGTCCGAGCCCCACGGTGCAGCGGGACGGATCCAATTATTCAAGGAACATCTCAGCAGGCCGGTAGCTCGGGGAAGATTGGATGAGCACAGAATATGTACCGGGACATACTTTTCAATTACATTCAGAGACGGTTTCTGCCTCCCCCCCCCCCCCCCCGAAACGAAACGGGCGGTACAGCTTATTCCGGAAATTAAAAAAGGCATTCGTTCCAAAATCGTGTGATAGAGGAGAGCCTTTAAAAGTATTCGGCTGCCGACCTGCAATGTAATGCGTCGGCACAAAAAAAAAAAATTAAAAACAAAAACAGCAACAAAAAAAAAAAGTTGCTGAAGCGTGCGTCTCGGTGAACCTGGGTGTTGACGGTCAGTCCCGCTGGAGATGAAGAGGAACGCGTTCTTCATCCTCTGACACAAAGTTCAGTTTTTGGAGTCCAAGAGTCAAAGATCGGCACTAATGAAATATTCACCGTTATTCTTTAAAGACCAGTCAAAGGGCGGAAAAAAAAGAACGGCGATGACTTGGCAGGTGGGGCTAGGTGCTGACTCGACACTAAAGTTCCTCCACTCCAGCACTTTCTGGCTGTGAGTCTAATCCACCTTTCTGAGCTCCCCCTGTGCCCCGTATGTCTAAGAATTCCATTACCTGAGGGACAGTGAGCGAGGTGATCTCAAAAGATTTGAATGGCTGTTATTATTATTATTATTATTGCACTGAAATAATCAATTAACAAAGTGTGTAATGCACGGTTGTTGTGGATTCTGAAATAGAAAAGGGCAGTGACCCAAACAGAGAGAGTGAGTGACAAGAGTGAAAGAGTGAAAGAACAAGCAAGACAGCGAGGTTGAGAGTGAGAGAGAGAGAAGAGACGAAGAAGAGAGCGCAAGAGAGGGAGAGGAGAGAGAGCAAGAGAGAGGGAATGCGATAGAGAGAGGGAGAGAAGAGAGAGTGGGGGAGGAGAGAGACAGAGAGAGAGAGCGAGAACTGCGTGACCCTGCCTGATTCCTCTCGAGGGCATATGGAGTGTGATGAGAAGGGGCTACTCACAGCACAGATGGCCCCCGGGGATCCCATGATGCCTTTCTGCGGAGCACGCGGAGGCCCCTGGGATCCTGCGTGTTGCTGAAGCAGCTTGTTTTCCCGGCCGGCCCGGTGCATCCTCCAGAGCAGGTGCGCGCGCGCTCCGAAAATTAACGGTCCCTGCGCTACCTATCCTTACCTGCGAGCTCAGCCTGCGCGTTTGTTTTTGTGCCGAGTGTGTGTGTGTTTGTGTGTGCGTGCGCGCGCGCGTGTGTGTTTTACGGCCCCTGCCAGTCGCGCAGCCTGAACATATATTTAATCTGCAAAGCAAGCAGATTAGTGTTGAGATTGTCGTCAGCGGGGTGAAGCAGATGTGCCAATGAAAATAACGTATCGTGCAAAAAACACAAACGGTTTCAATTTTGTACCGCAGAGTGTTTATGGAAAATATATATAAATAAAATGGTGATTAAGTTGATTATAGGTTATTCTTTCTGCAGTTTATTAAAAGGGTGATACGCAAAACATGTAGAACGTATGACAATTTATACAATATAAACACAAAATATATCTGTTTAAACGTGCATTATAGCACACTAAACTGTTCTCAATTTATACTTTCAGCAAGCAAAAAATAAACTGCATTCCATGTCATATTAATTTACAGTGTAATTATAGTAAAAAATTGAATTCAAGTGTTTTTAATTGGAAAAAGCCGTTTGGTGAAACTCCCTTTCATCAAGGTAATTAAGCACAAACAGCTCTCAAGCTGTTAACGGGAAAACAAGAAGGGCAGAACTTTCCGTCGTGTTGTTTCGCAGACGCGAAGCCTCGAGTAGCGCTGGCTAACCCATCCCTCCCCTGGGAAAAGTGCTCTGAAGACAAACAAGGTCTGCGTTTGTGTGCTACTAATAGCACGGTTGCTATTGTTAAAAGGCATCGGGCTAAGGTTTCCAGGCAGTCGGTGTCAGGGGAGTCCGCCGAACGACTTTGGCATGTCTTTTCTGGGCGCGTTTCGGAAGAAAAGTTGTAAAATTAAAAAGGCGAAGGAAGAATTGTATGTAAATCCGCAAACCATTTTGGGGTAGGCTACTCAAACGTAAGAAATAATCTGTTGGTATAGTAGCACAGTATAGTAACGAACTCTTTTTTTTTTTTAATTAAAGGAGATCAAATTATATTATTAATTTCGAAAATGCCGTGATGCATTTGGTGAAGGTAGGCCCACGTATGCACACATGCACGCGAAAACACGAACACACAAAGTCGCGTTCGTCGATATCTTAAATAGAGAACGCTCTTTCTCCAGCCAGGAGACTGGTGTCGAGATTTAGGCTGGCAGCTGCTCCCCATAATAATATACACCTGTCATTCCATCAACGTCCGTCTCCCCGCAACACCCAATGACACATCTACTCCCGGCAGAAAATATTGCGGTTGTTAAAGAAACCGCCGGAGGCAAGGTCAGCCTCTACCTCAGCCCTGACTGGGGGACTCCTCGCGCCTGGCGTTCTGACCCCAGCCCTATTAATCGAGAAACAACAGCAGAACCGCATTATTACTTATTAATCCGCTTCCAAATCCCCCGCAGTTATAGGCTTCCTCCGGTTCCGCCAACGGACAGCGGAGATTATGGCGTAAACTTCCCCTAATTAGCAATTAAAAGGCAATACCACAAGGCAAAAAAAAAAAACAATTTCATCTCTGCTGGTGTGCCATATGATTATTTTAATGAAAGGTTTCGCGTGCACGTTATTAGCTAGAAAGCTTCCCAGCTTTCAACTGCGCCTGTTAATTTTCGCAATGTTGTCATGGCAGCCCCCCCCCCCCCCCCCCCCCCCCCCACTCATTTCAATTAGTTTATTCAGAAGCCCCCTTCCGGCGTTTCCACAGTATCGGTAGATTACTGTATATTAACAGTATGTACACATCTACCAAGCTGCTGCCTGTTGACAGGTGTTTGTGTTGCCCTGGGAGACGGGTCAGAGAGACGGCCTGTCAATCCACCCATCCCTTTCAGAGTCTAGTGTTTAGATTGCTCTCCCTTTTTCCCCGATCTATTCTTTTTACAGCATAAAGCCATGACATGTAGGCACTTACTGGATGGTCTTCTGTGGAGCGATTTACATACGTGTATACAATGAAGAGCTGGTGCCACATCGTTAGGGTCACAACCGATAAAAGAGTTGGGAAAAATCCAGGTTCAGCAAGAAAAAGTCCGCCCCACTCTTTTGTTCCACCTGGATTTGCTAATTAGCAAATTGGCACAATTCTTCAGCCAGGAGGTAGAACTGAATAGTGAAATCAGCAAATCAGCTGGCTGTTTTTCATGGGTGGAAGAAACGCATGGCAGGACTTTTACTTTCTGACCCCTGGACTTCTCACCTCTGGCTGTTAATACATAACTTACTTAGGAGAAGCACATAGATCAGGGGTTCACAGCTCTGATGCTGGAGGCTGGTATTTGATCCAAACAATGATTGACTTTATTTTTAGTCTTCGGACAGCTCTATAAACTACACTGGTTCACTCCTGTAGTTGAGCACAGTAAAGCCTTTACAAGATACACTTGCAGTCTACATCAGTAGTTGGTGCTTATACAAATGTCAGATCGAGATCACTGAGTAATCAAATAATTGTTATTAATTAAGAGCAGAGGTTGGCACAAAATCCTGAAACGGATTAGCCCGTGTAGTGCCCCCCCCCCCCCCCCCCCGGCATGGATGAACCAACAGCCACAAAAAGGTATGTGCCGGGTGCAAGAGGGAAAGTGTGAAGTAGCAAATGGGCCTGTGGTTGTGGTTTTAGACGTAGCAGAGGTGGGGCTAGTAAAGCCATCAACACAGGAACACACAAGTCCAGAGCTCCACTTATTTACCTCACAAATGAGAGAAAAATCTGTCTGTCTCTCTGTTAAATCTGTTGATTTAAAGTCTCTGCTGAAAACCTAAGGAAGGCTTTTAATGCCACTGAGGGCATTTGTGGACTGCCTTCTTATATTTATCTATTTTATCCACTCAAGAGTTTGCCTGCACGTCACCCTTTAAATGCGTCGCCCCTGTTTTTTCTACCGTGACGCGCTAAGAGCTGCTTGTTTCTTTGTGTGACGGGCGCTCAAGGAGTAGTATCGTTTCAACCCCCCCCCCCCCCCACCCCACCAACGACAAGATGCCCCTCATTTTGACAGTCATGTAATCTCCCACTCCACGCTCTCAGGAGAGTGCAGACAAAGAGCCCTTTGGCTCCTCGTGCAATCAGGAGCGTCTGGTCTGAACGGAGAAGACTATTTGCATGGCATTGTGGGTGATATTTATGGCAAAACAGTCATTCAGGGCAAAATTCCCCACAGTGAGGCTTCAGTGATTACTGATGCCACTCTGTAATTTCCTTAGCCAGGAAAGGTTTCTCTCTCTCTCTCTCTCCCAACTTTGGTCTGAATATTATTGGAAATGAACACTTCTTTTAAAACTGCCAATAATCTGTCTGTAAAATTCCAATGCAGTGTTCTGGAACTCCATTGCTCTCAGTTACGAGTAGCAAATGTTACATCAGCATTAGAATGCTCGGTGAAGAACAGTCTAATCCCATAACTGTGATGTCACACCCTTCAGGGTTATAGAGAAGGCTCGAAGTACCTCGCCCGGCAGAAAGCTCTCCTGTAACCCTGTAGGCCCTGCGGATCGATGCTGGCGACGCAGCCAAGCTCCCGCATTCGGCCTGTGGAAGCCAGGGGAGAGAGAGGGGAGGGGAGAGCGGGGAGAGAGGGGACGGGAGAGCGGGGAGAGAGGGGAGGGGAGAGAGGGGAGGTACCGTCTGGATCGATGTGTCAGACCCAGGAGCCTTAAACGCAGATCCGGGTCGGGTGTCGCATCACAAAGTCGCAGTCGCCGCAAAAAAGCCAGATGCTTTCGTAGCACACAGACGCGCGCGAGAGAAGCCCCCCCCCCCCCCACCCCTTCTCCAGCTCTCAGACGCGGGGAGTGCTTTCCCTATTACATTACCCCGGCTATTTTCAGCTACAGACACGTGGCCTTCCGGAAGCGTCCGCCCGGAGTGGCGCTCCCACCGTGAACGGGCGGCGGCGCGGTGAGCGATGACGGGACGCGTCCGTGAGGGTCCGGGGCGTTCCGGAGCCAAGGAGCCAGAAGCCCCCGCGTGTCCCGTGGGAGGGGGGAGGGGGAGGGGAGGGGAGGGGAGGGGAGGGGAGGGGGGCGCAAGACTTCCGGGAAAGCGGCCCGCGAGTTTGTTTGCCCGAGGCGAGGTTTTAATAGATCGCGGTAATTACAAGCCTAATGAACTGCGGTAATAAAATTCCTGTCGGTGATGAGCGATCGCTGTGCGAATGTGGCGTCACTCTCACAGCTACATTTGCGACGGGGGGGGGGGGGGGGGGGGGGGAGGCTGAAGAGCGGCCACATCTGAATTCTGGGAATTCTGTGTGACAGGGACTCGTGTAAGAAACCTCATGGAGAAAGAAAAAAAACAGGACAACCGCTTACAACCGCTGCTAGTCTTCCTGAGATCACCCTCACACTGTCCATGAACTCTCATTCTCCACTGGGCCTAAATGCAGGTCCTAAGCACTCAAAAACAGCATGTAGAATCAGTGGATGAGGCTATCACCAATGTTCTAGTGAGTGATTGTTTTCATTGCAGTTTTAAGCTTTTCAAACAAAGACAGAATTAGGCTGCCGTTGTTGCATTCTGTTACATATGATGTGTGTGTGTGTGTGTGTTTGTACTGATATGAAAAGTTAAAAAAAAAGAAAGACATGTACTTCGTTAAAAATTAAGGACTAATGTAGAGTTGAGTACAGGTCTGAATACTGAGTGGAACTGTCCATGGTGCTGAAACCTCAAGCGTGACGGCCAGTGTGTGTAGATTCAGTTCTGAACATACAGTATGTTCCCTTTGTGGAGTAATTATGCAGCACATGTTTTCTACACAGTTACATTCCAATTGAAAAGGACACGTTCAAAGGCGTCATCCTATGAAAAATGATATGGAATAGGCTGCATCACGGACTGCTGAAATGATTAAAAAAGGCCCTTTTGAGACATCGAAAGCGGATTAGTATGTGCAGAGTGAGTCGTGTTAATTTTTTAGCTTTCGAATGTGCCACGTCTAATCTATCGTTCAGGGACATTTCACTCGGTTTGCGTTTCGCAGCTTATTCTTTCCCGCCTCGCTTGTTGAATCTCTGCGCAGGGTTCCCCTGTTCTGCCTAAAATATGTACGGCGTGCAGAAGGCATTCATTAAATGTGGGCAATGGATAATTAGGCCTCTTTAGACCGACTCCTGGGCGGCGTTTGTACTATGGTGACCTTGCGAAAGGAAAATATAATGTGTGCTTAGTAAAAATGGAGGCTGATTTTCTTTGGGGCAATCAGCTGCTACATAGCAACAGGAATGACTACAGAAACTATGACTCACCTCGTGCATGGATACAGGACTGTCGCAACAGGATGTATGGTTTTATCCCTTTCCTGGTTTTTACACCTTTATGGGCTGGCTTGTGGAAAGGGAGAGAAATATCAGCAAGGACTCTACTTAAAAGATAAGAGACCATCTTTCACAACTCAATGAGAGCTTCTTCACATGTGGTCTTGTTGCACCGATTGATAGGCACTATATGCACTTGTGTAAGACTGCAAAACCATATTTCAGCGATTAAGCCTTTAAGGTGTAGGACCGAAAATATGTGATTAGAATGTTCTTCACCGAAGATTCTAATGCTGATGTCACAGTCATTACTGGTAACTGAAGGCAGTGGAGTTCTAGAATTCTGGAAAAAAAAAACATTCCAAAAGCCTACTCTTCAAAGGGTTAATGTGAAAATGCATTCCAGGGAAACTATGTTGCTTCTGGAAGATGTGTTGCTGGGCCAGTAGGTGGCAGTCTTCCGTCAGCACCTCAGTGCCACAATAGGGACACTGTACTGTAGGAGACACTGAATTATGGAGGAGACATTGAACTGAGGTTCTGACTCACTTTCCTTGCAAAAAAATTTTAAGCTGGCCACCATCATCATCATCCTCAACATCTGATTGGCTACACAATCCCTTCCATTTCCTTGCCACTTTGATTCTCCAGGCTGTCAGAGAAAAAGAAAATTGACTTCTCAGGTGACTTATCTAGTTAAATAAAGGTACAAACACCTGCCCATAGCAAACTGCGAACAAAGACCTCAACAATCAAACCAGAGAAATACCGTCCACTGTGTTTGTGCATGTGTGTGTGTGTGTGTGTGTACCTGCGTGCGTGATCCCTCAAGGATTTTCTCTTCATTTTTTATATTTATACCTTATTAGCATCTGTATGGAACATTATCTACATGCATATCCCTTGATAAAAGACACATTCACCACAACGGTATTTTAGTCTATGAAAAACAGCATCTTAATGCCAAAAACCGAAATAAAAATGACACATTTTTACCTGGTACAGTCTGCACTGAATCCCTCTATCTGGATGACCGATTGGATCTCGCGCCTGTGTGACTTGTCGAGCACCGGCTGACGTGTGCAGAAGGCGGTAAAAATCACTCACAGCTGAAGCTTAATTTTGGAAACCGCGGGATAGGACCCGGTTAACGCGGCCTGGCCTCGTCGTCGTTCATGGAGATGGATGAAAGCGGCATTCGGCAGCCTAAATTACACGCAGATTAAAGGCTATTAAACCGGCAAATGCCACTTACTGGCATAAACAGGCAAGCGCCATCAACATAAAGAATAAAGCGTTATTATTCATTCATTTTTCTCCCCCCCCCCCGGTGCAAGTGCGTCTTCTCCTCTTCATTTAAACGGGCCCTATTTTCATCCAGTCTTCCTCGCAGTGAGAGAGAACGGGCGCTCGGTGATTGTGAGGGTCTATTGGCGTTCGTCATCCTCTCCTTGAGCTCAGGGGGTTTTTTTTTTGGTTTTTTTTTTAGTAGAGTTTGCTTAATCACTCAGCTCAGCCTGTAACCCTGGATGTTAAACAGGTCTTAAGCTCGGTGTGCCTTTTTTTGCGGAGTCAATCCGTGCGGCACGGATCAACGTACAACCCCTGCAACCTGAGAGATGACGCTCGATAGACAGCAAGGGGGAAAATATTTTAAAAATAGATTTTCTCTGAGTTGAAATGTTGCGGCGGGTAAAGTCTACAAACCACAAAGCACAAAGACTAACATGCTCCAGGAACCACTTAAGTTCCAGTGGTGGATAGCTCCTGCCCACTTTCAGTTCCTACCACTTGGTGGCAAAGGGGCTACGGTGTTCGTGTCGGACAATAAGGGCCGGGTTCGAGCTTACCTCTTATGCATGTTGCCAGTTTACCATGCCAATGCACTCCCATGGTAAAAACCTGAATGGGCCGGGTGGTTTTTTTTCACCTTTTCATGCAGAACATGAATTATGAATTAATTATTAATATTAATACATGCTTCCATTCATTCGCTAAGTTAACACAATCCGGGTGGACAGTCCCTGTCCAAGAGTTACGTACAGTGCCGATAATTTTGGATTTAAATAATTCTACACTTTAACGTTAATGGAGAAACCGGTTTGAAAATGAGGAATCAGAATTCCCATTGGCACTTCGAGAAGATCTGTTAAACAGAACAAAAATAAAAGTAAGGTAGAATGTGTAAAAAAGTTAAATGACCCATCTTTTCTGGTGGAATGTGGCTCAGTGGCCAAATGGTATGCAATGCGATTCCTCTTTGCCTTTCAGATTGCGGCTGTTCTTCCTCCTTTTTGCAGGTGACTTTTGCTTTCGTTGGGTGGAAGCAACACATTTGCAATTCGCACAAGGACAGTCACTGAAACAAGGCATTTGCTTTGCAAAAAAACGAGTGAAAGTAAATAATTCATATACATCTACATATCTGTAGTGTATATAGTCTGTGGCGAAGGTTCATTTAAATGAGCACTTTGTATTCTGAATAATAACAGCGCACTCAGGTCCGACAGTAAAGGCCCGAGCTGTCCTGTAGCTTTCCACAGCATGCTTAGTAAGAGATCTCCAGTTTTAGGGACACTGACACCGGGGAGGTTGCTGGCACATAAAGCGCCGCTGCCTGGGGGCGTTTCCCATGATCCTCGGCTGCACGGAAGCAGCCCCTCGTTTGATTTAATCACCCAAAGTCGCTCAAGGTGAGCAGTGTCGGGCAGTGCTGCTGCTGCTCGGACAAATGCGATTTTCACCTGGTGACTCACACAAAACGTCAGGCGGGAAAAAAGGCGATGCATGCGCAAGAGCGGGACTGAATTAGCCCCGGCGGTAAGCATGGGACGTGACATCCCGCACGCCGCTCTTCTCTGTAAGAGACGCCGCCGCCGCCGCCGGCGGGATTACAGACAGCACAGGGCCTGTATTCATAAAGCATCGGAGGCTAGGAGGACTGATCTAGGATAAGCTTTGCCAAATGGATAAGGTTGGGGATATGGAGAGGGGAAACTTTTATCTTAGATCAGCAGTCCTGCTGTGAGATGCTTTATGAATACAGGCCCTGATCCTAGATCAGCACTCCTATTTTGAGATTCTTTATGAATACAGTCCATAATCCTAGATCAGCACTCCTATTTTGAGATTCTTTATGAATACAGTCCATAATCCTAGATCAGCACTCCTATTTTGAGATTCTTTATGAATACAGTCCCTAATCCTAGATCAGCACTCCTATTGTGAGATGCTTTATGAACACAGGCCCTGATCCTAGATCATCACATCTACTGCAAGATGCTTTGTAAATGTTCACAATGATCTGTGATCAGCCTTTATCTCATAATGACTAAGTTTATGATACGGACAGAGGTAAGAGTGCTGATCTGGGATTAGTACTTCTACTCTTGTATAATCACTGGGCCTGGTCTTGGGTCAGTTTTTCTGTTTAAGCTCATAATGGACATGGACAAGAACAACATGTTCCCAGCAACGAAAGCAATTCAGTTATGATAAAATTCACACCACTAAACAGTTAAATGTTATCTAGATATAATTAATACCAGTTATACTGTATATTATCTGGATTGACAGCCAAATGGAGCAAATTTTTTGAAGCCCCTCCCACGCCTTATCTCCTGAGCCTTCAACCTTAAAGCAGTAATTTTCAAATTATACTTCTGGTGAACTACTGGACCAAAAAAAAAAAAAAAAAAAACTCAGTAAATCAGGGTGTACCGCCACCCAGCTTCCTGGCATCCTGGACGTCCGGGACACAGGAAGTCTTCTGGTTTTCAAACTGCTTCAGGAGCAGTTTGAAAGGCTCTGATTGGCTGTGGAGGCTCCAGGGTTCCCCCCTCCCCCCCCCACAATCTGCAGCTATTTGAAAAAGGGGACCGCAAAGCTCACAACAGTCACTGCAGCCCTCCAGGACTGGGGGGGGGGGGGGTTTGACAACCCCAGCAATAAAGCTTATATTAAACTGTATGATGCGAGTAATCCAATATAGCCAGCACCACATGGGCATATGTTTTTTGTTTTTTTTTTGCTTTGTTTCATTACTGGGGCTTGTTTGTTGCGACCGCGTCAGCAGAAGCGCTCTGCGTAGCTTGGCGGCGGCGGCGGTGGCGGTGGTGGAGGAGGAGGAGGAGGAGGAGGAGGAGGAGGGGGAGAGGGAAGCGAAATCGCGGCAGCGGAACTGGGACGCGGCGGGTTATTAGGTCAACGACGAAAATGAATTGGAATTTCTAAGGCGAGGTAATCAGGTTACACCTGGAGTGGTGGAGGGGAGGGGGGCGAGGGGCAGGGGGGGACTGTGAGTGGGGGAGGGGGGGGGGGCGCCCATGGAACAGCCATTCATTAAACCCCCTCCCCCACGTGAGAAGGAAAAGGAGGTCTCAGAACCACGGAAACCTTTTCCTGGGCCAGGAAAATGAAAACGCACGCGGCGGTGTCTCCTCCGGTCCGCTGGAAGACGGACGTGCTGGAGGCCAGAAGTCAGCTATGGCGAAATGGAGTTTGGGGGTTTGGGAAAGTGTGAGCTGTGCATTCGCCCCCCCCCCCCCCTCATTTCTCCTCCCTTGTTCCTCCTCTGTGTATGATAATTTTAGCAAGCGGTCGAAAATAATAAAAGCTGTAGAAGAATGGAGGAGTGCCGGGTTAGAGACAAGAAGACATGCTGCTCCTATAAAAAATATTGCTCACAAACGCGAAAAACATCATACATTGTGTGTTGATACGTTAATATTATGGTTCCATAGCAACCATACACAGACATAATATGGCACTGCTGGGTGGCTCATCCTGTTAAGGCACTGTTCTACTGTGAGGATGGGTGCTTGGGTGATGGAGTGCTTTGATGGCATCAAATTCTGACCCTGCCAGTGCTAACTTGTGACTAAACAAGCTGTTGAACAGCGATGCTGACCCAGCGTTTACTCAAATCCATGTCCTGTGGGCCACAGTGTCTGCAGCTTTTTTTACTCCAACCATGTACTACACCACCTGATTTCACTAATTATTTTACCTCCTCGGTCCTGGAAGCGAGCTCATTTGTTTAAATCCGTCAGGTGAAGTAGTGCATGGTGGTAGCAGAATATTATAGTCCCCTAGGACCTGGAGTTGAGTAGCCCTATGCTAAACAATCAGAAAAAACAAAAGTAGCTGTTTTTTTCCATTTGGCTCAGCGTCACATTGGATTTATTTTTAAATGCATGTTTTTTTTCCCTGGGATTTGTACCGCTTCCTGTTTCGTGTCACCAGCATGCTAACTGCAGTCTGCTCGCATGCAAATGCGAAGCATAAAAATACGCATTTTACCCTGACCGTGAGCGGCAATTAAAGTGTGACTGCATACAGCACATTGAATAAGAGCAAACTAATGAATTATTTATTTTCTTGGCAGACACTCTAATCTAGGACGACTTATATTGCTTACATTTTTTACACATTATCCATTTATACGGATGTATATATTTATTTTATTTTTTTTGGTTTCTTTATTGACTGCCTCTTGAAAAAGAGCCATCATCTGGTTCTTAACCTGCTCAGAAGGAACACGGGATCTGCAAATACGATTCATAAAATAAAAAAAAAAATTTTTTTTTTACAATATATCAGAACTTGATTTGACTAATAGTGTGGATCTCTCATAGCAGGTGAAAAACTAAGAGCCTCGAAGTAGCATTTCTACAGGTACATTTGTTTTAGAACAATCAGGACCGCTCAAGATAATGAGCAGCGGTGTTTATTAGAAGTAAAATAGAAGGTAAGTTAATCATTAATGACACACTCAGATGCGGCATGTAGTGCGTGTAAACACATGAATGTAAGACGACATCACAACAGAGCATTGCATCAGTCTGATGTAACCCTGGAATTAAAGAGAGGAATTAAAAAATACAAATGTTGCGCACCTATGAATCACACACACACACACACACACATACCTGCAGCCTGTTGTGTGGCAAATCAGAGAAGAGGAAGGTTAAATGTTACCTTAGAGCATTTGCAACGGCAGTCTGCGCCACAGCCTGGTCCAGCAGCATTACATAAAGGGGATGAAACCGCCCTGTGCAGTCCCCGTGGTGTAGTTTGACCGGAGCGAGTCAACAGACAGACAAATTCAGCGCAAAAAAATAATAATTTCCACGCCGGTTTCCTCTGACAAAGCAAAGCTCTTTTTTTTTTTTTTTTACGGTAGGCCCTGGTAACAAAGCCTTCTGACACGCGGTTGGTTCTGATCACACGCCCTCCTGTTTACAAACCGTTATCTGGCCGGGGTTTGCAAGGAGGACCTGTTCCCAGAGACATCGTGCGGACCTGTCTTTAAGCCTTATTTTTATTATTTTTTTTTTTTAAATCTAACTTTTATGTGACAGACAAAAGTCTGCACTTTTAAGGGAACCCTGCAGACGGTCGTGTTGGAAGCGGGCTGGTCCCCTCCCTTAAATAAGTGAAGGTTTTGGGTGTAACAGGCACAGAACAGGAGTTCACTACTCGACCGAAAGTCCACAGGACCTGAGCTGGTGGGGGACACTGCACAGCTTCACTTCCTGCGAGAAACTTTTTGTAGGCCACAGAGGGGAGGCTTTTTTTGCCTGTATTTGTCTGCTTGAAGTAAATAATTACAACACCCCCCCCCCCCCCATCCCAATGAAAAACCAAGGCTTTGAGCGAATAGAAGAAAACTATACTTCAGTACGATGAACTTTATACAAATTTTGTGTACAAACTTTTTTTTTTTTTTTTGTACACCATGACACATCACCCAATCACCCACAATGCACTGCGGCGCTGCACCTCCTCAGGTGCAGCCATGGGAAGTGAGGGGAAAAGGTCACGCAGAGGTCGCGCTTTGATGTTGGCGGAGCGCACCCCCGCGAGGCCTTCGGGGCCCAAGGTTGTTTGGTCGGTGCTATAAATTTAAGGACGAGGCAGCTCGCCGTGACATTGGAGCGGGGGCGCCAGATGGTGATACGGGGGGGGGAGAGGGGGCGGGGCCAGAGTGTGCTGAAGTAAGCATAAATCTGCATAATTAATCGCTCGCGCAGTTAGCCGCACCGCGCCGCGGTCCGACGCGAGCGTCTTGACCGCGATGGCCTCGACGACGAACAAACTTGACTTTTAACTTCAAGCCGCAATCTAAAAAAAATGAGTCGAAAAGTTCCATACGTTAATGCAGTCCTGCCTGGTGTGTCGATCGGATGATCAAGCGTAGTGTAAACTGTTAAAAAAAGAGATGTGTGTCAGGTTTGAAATCCAGTTTGTACATTTATTACAGCTGAATCTCATGACATTAGGCGAGCAGAAGCTCTCTGATCTCAGAAAGTGCTTGACAACTGAACCTACCTTGAACTGCTTCGATCTTTGAATATATGTGAATTTGAAATAGTTCCCCCCCCCCCACCCCTGCCCCCCTTGTGATCTTCCCGATCTGGGAATATGCAGTGATTCCGGCTCTTTCTGCTCCAGAGAAACAGACGTGCGCGGCGCGCGTGTGTGTGTGTTTCACTGAAGAAGAGGGAAAAAACGTCTTTTACAGAAAAGCTCTTCAGGAAGACTTGATCTCTTCGTTCAGGGGGGTCCTCTTTTGGGTGGGTTTTCTGCATGAAAAGCGTTCCCCGCGGCAGAGTCGGCACAAACCCAGCGTCTGCCTGACTTTCTCATTACTCACGGATCCCGCTAACCTGTCGAGCGGCGGTACTGGGGGCCCTGGGGTGGGGTGGGGGGGGGGGGCGGGGGGGGCAGCTGTGTTTGGCCCTGGTTACAGCCGCCCAACCCCCCCCCCCCCCACATTTTATGAGACATAACACTATTTCGACACAATTACCTTCAGATGTGCGCCAAGTGAAGCTAAATCAGCTGTACTGTGTTCACAACTGTCGTTCTTTTGGGGCTGTTGTTCTAGTTTTTGGGGACTTTATAGCTCCAGAATAAAAACACACGCGCTGTAGTTTAACCCCCTTTCCCCCCTCAGTCTATTCGAAATGATTAGCATTAGATGCTGGTGTATCATTTTAAATAGCCATTGGGGGTTATAAGAATTTAATGCGAGGGTCAGGTGCGTATTCAGCATTGATTTCTGGCTGAGGGGAGGAGCTAGGAAGCAGGAGGGGAGGGGAGGGGTGTGCATTTCACAGCAACTGCCTTTAAAAAAATTCATCCTAGTGTTTTTTCAAAATTGCGTTCCCACACAACGTGTTTTTTTTTTAACGCCTTCAAGAGCCCGTGGAACTGACAGGCATGCGTATAATTTATATTTTCCCTGTGACGTGGGCAAGGTCTTTCACCGCTCACCGAGCTGAACATCGGGCTGCGGTATTATTCACCGAAGAGCTGGACGCGCGTGTCCGCACACGCCGGGGTAACTCGTGCGGAAGGGCCTACGACGTCCCCCACGGCCCCACAGACGTCCCGTGAACCCTGCTCTTAATTACGGGCACACGAAACACAAGGGGGCAGGTCTCCGCACACCCCTCCTGCAGAAAGCACCGTCCGAATATTCAGAAGGGTGCATTTCCTATGACCAAAAAGGAATTTAGAGAGGTTGTGAGGGGTTCCATATGATCCACATGGGGCCGGGGGGGGGGGGGGGGGGGTCATTATAATTCCTCGAGGAGTATGCTGCTGTAATACTAAATAGTGCAAGCTCTGTTTCAACGTTCTCTTATTCTGGCTGGAATTATACCAATACTTTACAATACAGGCAATGGGACACGCTCATCCAGAGCAACTCACATGGATGTCGCTCTTTTTTTTCCAACACAGTATCCGTTTATGCATCTGAATCGGGGGCTGCCAAATCCTGTCTCCAGTCCAGAACGTTCTCATTCCAACCCTAATTTGGCACACCTGATTCTGCCGATTAGCAGCCCTGTTATCTCTCACTGCTGAATGAGGGGTTGGAGAGTTGGAGAAGTGAAAACCTGCAGGTAGGCCTAAAGGGACACGGCTGGGCAGTCGTCCTGATCCGGACACACATATAACTGAAGCAATGCAGGTTAAGCACCTTGCTGAAGGGTACAACGGCAACGTTCCTCCCACCTGGGAATTGAACCTGCAACCTCTAGTTAACCTTTAGCCTGTTCCCTAACCGCTACACTACTACACTGGCTCCCCCGACAGTAAGGGAATGAAAGTGGTCCTTCAGTCCTCCAGGTGCACACAGGTAAACTTCCTCTTCCAGAAAACATTCAGGCGTCATTAAAGATGCATCCCTCTGAGCCTGATGAGCCTGATGGCGGTAATGCACTGGGCCCGAGAGGAGGCGGCGGCGGCGGCGGCGGCGGTGGCGGCTGTGGCGGTATTTTTAGCTTTGATGCCGCTTCGCTCAGCGATCCCCCGGAGCTGACGCAGAAGGAGCAGCCCTCGCTGGAGCTGATGAAAGGCCAGAGCCCTTAAGTGGGCCCAGAAGAATAGTCTGGAGGACGTCGAATGTCAGGCCCGGACTTCTGAAGAGGGATCGCGCTTTTTTTTTTGGTCATTAAGGCTTTTGGAATCTTTCTGCCGGCTCGTCGCTCCACGTTTCGTTGAAAGAGAAGAACTCGGTTTGTTGGCTCAGCAAAATAAAAATTTTCAAAAGGCACGGGGGTTTCAGCAAAGCAGCCTGTACCCAAAAACAGCATTATTATAATAGTGGGGAAGTAGAGACGCCAGAATATGATCTTTTGTTTATTACAAGACTGCAACCCAATACGACAACCTGGAAATGACTCATAAAGCTGGTGAACCCTGACTATGGATTCCAGCAATCTTAGATAAGCCAGTATATCCTGTGTTCTTCCATAACACAACACAATACAGCACAGCACAGCACAGCACAGCACAGCACAGCACAACACAACACAACACAACACAACACAACACAACACAACACAACACAACACAACACAACACAACACAAAACATAAAACATAAAATGACGAACACAGGCCATACACCTCAAAAATGCTTGCCATTTTGCTGACTAAATTAGTGCTCTGGATACCTACAGACTCGATGCTATCTAACACCGTATCAAGCCTGGTCTTGAAAATCCCCAGAGTTTCTGCCTCTACTACGTGACCTGGCAGGCTATTCCACACATTGACTAATCTTCACTGCACTACGCTTTTGTCCTCACACATTGTCGCAAATTTCAGATCCATCAATCATTCATTTGAATTCACCTGCCTCGGTTTTTCACGGGATTTATCCAAACGGGCTCAGGAGCTGCTGCCTACCCAGCTAAATTAATTTAAATAGCTTAACAATTCTAACTGCATTAGTCACACGACAAAAAAATAACAACAAGGTCTAATGGGACGTAATTCACCGGTATTATCGACAAAATATGAATGACCAATCACCTCGCAGGTCAGGAGCAGTCACATTGACTCAGATCGTTTGAATTGTCAGAGTTGTTAAGACAACACAACACCCTGCGTTCGCATGAAGACTTTTGCACTCGGCACGTGCAAGTCCTTGACTTGGCAACAAAAGAACGCTCCGGAACGTCACGACAGTTTGCGAAAGAGCGAGCGTTCCGTGTTCTGAAAAGAAGTTCAGAACCCGCTGCACCTGTGAAAACTTTTCTGCACGCGCTCATTCCCTGTGATCCAGGTCAAGTTAATTTGTTCAAGTTCTCAGAGTTTTCTTCTACTTTTTCTCCCTTTCTTTTTGTTTATTTTTGCACTTACTCTACCTTTCTTGTTCTCCGAGCGCTCACGGCGCCGCTTAATTAATACCTGTCCACAGACGGTGATGCGCGGTGAATCCTACCAGAGTATCGTTTTCGACTGACTTCCTGTACATCGTCTTCTTCTGTGCTTCAGTGGTTTGCTCTTTCCTAATGTTAATGTTAAACAGGAGCTCATGCAGTCCACAGAATCACTGTCAGTTATCGGTCAGATTGTCTTTGTTTTGCTTAATAACTTTAATACAGAGGGGATTTTCAAGCTTTTCTGATCCAGGGTTCCCCTACCCCAGGTTCAAAGGCATCCAGGGAGACCCCCCCATCATGAGTTATGAGGGCTTATACTTTGAAAAAGGTTTTATATTTTGAAATATTTGCCCAAAAGTATACTGCACATAGTCATTGCAAATCAAGTCTGGCCAGTGACCCCCTACAGTACCCCTAGAGGGACCCCCTGTTGAAAATGCAGGCCTTTAATGTATGCTGTCACTAATTGTGAACCATGACTTGTCTGCTTTTTGTACCCCCCCCCCCCCCCCCAGCCCCCCATTTTTCATCACTACTGTCTAAATTTGATATTCAGTTCACAGCCAGGTTTTACGGAACATCTTAACGTCCGGTCTGTTTACAGAAGATTTGGCCGCCCTTTTGGTATAACAGATATTAGTAGTGACTAATTGAAGGCTCGGTTGGATATTCCCAACACTGAACGTTCTAGCTCCCCCTCTCCTGGTGTGGCCAAGTGTAGCGCACGTACTGCGGATATTCGGAAACTTCGGAAACTTCTGTTATCAACGGGAACGTCTTGCACATTAGAAGCAGCAGCTTTGGAGCCGACCATCTGGCTATCTGTGCTGGTATTGCAGGACAAATATCGAAGAATGTCAATATTTATAAATAGCTGATTAAATATTATTGTTGTTGATTTCTATGAAGCAGAAAAGGGTGAGAGCAATCAGTCTGTGTTCAGCTATATCTAGCTAATATTGGACTGCTGTTGTGTTTGAGAGATTGCTTGTTGATGTACATGTTTAGCTAAGTATGGGGCGACATAGCTCAGGAGGTAAGACCGATTGTCTGGCAGTCGGAGGGTTGCCGGTTCAAACCCCACCCTGGGCGTGTCGAAGTGTCCTTGAGCAAGACACCTAACCTCTAACCCCTAACTGCTCTGGCGAATGAGAGGCATCAATTGTAAAGCGCTTTGGATAAAAGCGCTATATAAATGCAGTCCATTTACCATTTACCAAGTACAACCATGTGGCTGAAAGCCTTTGGTTGTGCAAAACGACGTCGGCCATTTTGTTGTAATTCATAGGGAAACGTTCATCATAGACGCTGTGCTAAAAGAAAAAAAATAAAACCAGCAGCTACCTAAAGCAGTCAAAATGCATACTGGCATTCACACTTAACAACCAACGTAACTTGATCAAATCAACAATATTATAATACTAAACTAACTATATGATACTCTATTTTATTTCAGCATAACAGCAGTATATGTGGTTTCTACAAGGGACAGTTAGTATCCACAGTCCAAAGACATGTAGGCTCCAGGTCTCTCCTGCAAAATAAATGTCAATCTCAATGTGGATGGGGAAAATAATATGTGTATGTCCTTCGTTTTGACTTTTACGAGAAAGTAAAATAAGAAATTTTTTCATTTCTTCAGAGGTTTTTGTCCTAGGCAGGACTTCACAGAACACATATGAAAAGGCTAGTGCACGGCGTGCAATGCCAGCCCTGGGCATAAACCGACAGGAAGTCCTCTACACTTTTTCCCCGCCTTTACCCTGACGATCCACTCAGTTCCACTCTGCGATTTTTCGGATGATTAACTTTTCGCCCATTCGGGTGACACACAAGGGTGTTCTGATGATGCCACCCACAAGTGCCACTCCAGAAGATCAGAGACTTTTTTTTTTTCTCCCCCTCTTTTTGATTGACAGTCTTTCATAAATTTTCGGGGCTTTTCGTAATCAGCAGCATCGCACCTTCAATCACGACACCGTGTTTTTGTGGGCCGCGCCCTCAAGAGACGTATCTTGTGATCCCCGAAACTGATTTCTGAAGTGCTCTGCGCTCCGCACCACGCATCCCTGTAATTACGCTAACCGAGACTTCCTCGGCAGCGCAGCCGCCGAACACAGGATGCCTGCGGATGATGCATTACATTACATTACATTACAGGCATTTAGCAGACGCTCTTATCCAGAGCGACTCACACAACTTATTTACATTTTACATTGTATCCATTTATACAGCTGGATATATACTGAAGCAACGCAGGTTAAGTACCTTGCTCAAGGGTACAACGGCAGTGTCCTTACCCGGGAATCGAACCTGCGACCTTTCGGTTACAAGCCCAGTTCCTTACCCACTGTGCTACACTCCGCTACCAGGTTTACGAGTGAGAAGGCGTCTCAAAGCATTCTAACCCGACCTGGGTCAAATATGAGGACTGGAGTGTAGCACAGTGGGTAAGGAACTGGGCTTGTAACCGAAAGGTCGCAGGTTCGATTCCCGGGTAAGGACACTGCCGTTGTACCCTTGAGCAAAGGTACTTAACCGGAATTGCTTCAGTATATATCCAGCTCTATAAATGGATACAATGTAAAATGCTATGTAAAAGTTGTGTAAGTCGCTCTGGATAAGAGCGTCTGCTAAATGCCTGTAATGTAATGTAATGTAACCGACCTGGGTCAAATATGAATGAATGAATGAATGAATGAATATAGTTTATTTCGGTCACACATTGTAAGGAACAAAATTTGACAAGTTGTGTGGATATGCAACATACAATACATCGTCATACATGTTTACACTAATCCATTTCACACAATAAAATTCACACAATCAATGACCGAAAAAGGAATAGGCTGAAGCCCAAGGCTTATTATTGCCTATCCTATACAATCCATAATATAACCCAGAATATCAGTAGTACAAAAAAATACTCTAAACTTGTAATCCTTAATTGTTTTACATTTTTAATATTGTATTTGTTTTTGGATTCAAATACTTTTCTGTGCTCTGAGTCCGGTTCTGCTCAAGGTTTCTTCCTGCTATCCGTCAGGGAGTTTTTCCTTGCCACTGTTGCCCTAGGCTCACTCTTTGGGGGCCGGTTTCTCTGTAAAGCTGCTTTGTGACAAAGCTCCTTTTTTAAAAGCGCTATACAAATAAAAATTGATTGATTGATTGATATTGATCTGGTCTGGTGTAACTGAGCCTGCCGATATGACCAGGGTTTTGCACTTTTTGAGAGTATTTCATTGGTTCCAATATGCCAGACAAGATCAGTAAAGCGTAGAAAAGTATTGGAATCCAAAACAAATATGTATTGGACCCAGGTCTGCATTCTAATCTACAGGCAAGGGAAGGTACTCTTGACGACCATGGGTCTCATCCATGTATTCGTGTATTAGAACAGTGATCGTCGTTTCTGGTACTGGTGGGTTGCAGGGTTATATCAGGTTTTTGTTGTTGCTCGACACTCGATTGATCAATTAAAGCAGTCGATTGCACAGTTAACTCACCTCACCTGGTGTCTCAGGTGTGAGCTGTTCGCTGATATTAAGGCAAAAACAAAAACCAGCAGACCCTGTGGTCCACCGGGACCTGGAACGAAGATAGAAGGGTTATGATTAAAAAGCTGACTTGCAGAAAATGTTATGTACGCAATTATATAAGCAATTATATAAAATATCATATAGATCTCATGGAAACTTGATAAACATACTTCGGAAAGTGTACTTGTCTATATATCTAAGTGTACGCTGTTTCACCCCATGCCATGTTCCTGTTGCAATGTAAGCTAGAGGAGACAGACTCCAGCTGTGGTATATATCAACAAGTGCTTTAGGGGATTAGAGGACCTCTAGGCCTGCATGGCCAGCCTTGGTATGGGCTCCCTGATCCTAACTGATGATTGGCTAAATGGAATCTTTGCATATGGTGATTAAATGGATCTCATAGGCTGGAACGACAGTTCTTTGTCTCTGAAAACTATATAAACTCATGTATTGGACTTTATATTTTTGAAGACTGTACTTGTACCTCTTCCCGACCGGTCATATTATTAACTTATACAAAGGACTCTGTCGTTTGTTATCTTTATCTTCAACACCATCACTTTTGTTAAGAAATTTCTACAACCGTGATAGAAGAGCGCCTTAACAGGGTGAGCCACCCAGCAGCCCACAAACACACTCTGATGCATTGTTGTCTATCAGCGCTTTTAACATTACACTTCCCACGACACGGAAGTGCGTCAGTTAAGTATGCCAAGGCTGGTGGAACGTCCCAGAAGAACAACTGCTTTAACAAATAGCCTTAAAACTTTTTGTTGACAGAGAGAGAGAGAGAGAGAGAGAGAGAGATTTAAAACCGGATCAAAGCTTATCGCCGCATAGAATTGCCTGTCGCAGCAGTTTAGAAATAATTTCTGTCAGGCAAACTGTTTTTTCTTCATTAAAACCCCATCCGCCCCCCACCCCCCCACCCAGCCCTCACCCCCTTCGCTCTCACATTACAGATATACGAGGGTTTTGTTTATGTATTGCAGAGGCGCGTGGCAAACACACCCGACATCACGATTCGGCCGTTTGGACAGACAGACGCGCGTCTTGATCGTCGAGCGAGTCGAGCGTATATATATATATATATATTACATTACATTACATTACAGGCATATATATATATATATATGTGTATATTAGCGTTGAGCGTGGCTGTGGAGCGCTGCCAGGGGCCGTCCTGGTCCGAGGCCAGGGCTTTGCTCTCTCTCTCTCTCTCCGAGCCGTCGGGCGATAAACATGTCACGCTCTGCATCTCTTTAGAGAGCCCCCGCTGACACTGTCACGGGGGGGTGGGGATGGGGGGGGCGGGGGGGGCGGGGGGACCGTTAAAAGGCGCTGCCAGTGGATTAGCGGGGTGGAACGGCTGAGTGATTTGTCCATCGCTGTAAAACGTCAGGGGTGGCGGGT
This sequence comes from Anguilla anguilla, assembly GCF_013347855.1. Classification (NCBI taxonomy): domain Eukaryota; kingdom Metazoa; phylum Chordata; class Actinopteri; order Anguilliformes; family Anguillidae; genus Anguilla; species Anguilla anguilla. Next base: position 4,267,976 of record NC_049204.1, on the reverse strand, counting down.
GGCGGGTCGTCAAGTCCAACCCCCTCCATTGGTCAGGAGTAGGAGGAGGGCAAGCGAGAGAGAGAGAGAGAGACGGAGTGCAAGGCATTCTGGGACGTGAGGAGCCCAGTACCAGACAGCTCTTTTAACAGGCTGAGTGTGTCAGTGTCGATATTTGCTGGACAGGCTTACTAAAAGTGGCCGAGGGGGATTTCATTGGTGGGGGGGGGGGGGTTACATTCATAAAAGGGATTAATAAAGTGAAACTATGAAAGATTCGGTTCAGGTTGAGCTTCGTCAGCAGAAAAAGAACACACAGTCAGACTTTTTGACAGAGTTGTCAATGAGTGCAGGTTGGCAGGAAGAATCCCTCAGGGTGTTGAAGTCACTGTGCTGGTTACTCTCTAGTCCAGGGGGGTGTCCTATCTTATCCGAAAAGGGCCGGTGTGGGTGGGGTGCAGGTTATTGTTTTAGCCCAGCACTAAGTCACCTGATTCTACTCATCAAGGTCTTGATTGAAGACCATGATTAATTAATCAGGCGAATCAGGTGTTGTGGTGCTGGGGCTAAAACAAAAACCTGGGTTAGGCCAAGGATACAGTATGCCCCCCAGCACCGCCCCCCCCCCCCCCCGCACACCCCCGCCCCCCGTTCATTCCACTGAGGATGCACCTCACAGTGTAAATTCTGCACACACCATGCCTCTACATTAGGCTTACATTTGAGAAAATAATGAATCCCCCTCCTAAATGAATCGCAACTTAGATTCCCACTAAGGAATGTGATACAGGCTTTGGTTATGGACACAAAAAAGAAAAAGAAAAGGGAACACTGAGGACATGACCCGTGTGTCCTCAGCGGTAGTCACGGTCCTTGGACACGGCGCACAGGCTGTACCGCATGCTTTCGTCTCCTCCGAGGGAAATTAGCACTTCTCCTTTGTTCAGCAGCCGCGCCGCACAGCCGCACAGGCGATCCCGAAGCCAGGGCTGCTGACTGTGCCCGGGCTGGGGGGCCCTTCACCCTTCGAAGATGACGTTTTTTTGGAATCTTTTTTTTCCCTTCCCAATCAAAATTCGAAGTCAGTGTTCTGGAACTCTGCTGCTTGCGATCACCAGTAGTGACTGTTACATCAGCAATAGAATGCGCAGTTGCCAGTAGTGATTGTGACATCAGCATTAGAATGCTCAGTTACCGGTAGCAATTGTGACATCAGCATTATAATGCTCAGTTACCGGTAGTGATTGTGACATCAGCATTATAATGCTCAGTTACCGGTAGTGATTGTGACATCAGCATTATAATGCTCAGTTACCGGTAGTGATTTGTTACATCAGCATTAGAATTTTCAGCTGAGAGCGTTCTAACCACACATTTGTGACCTCACACCGTAAAGGATTAGGGAGGTTTATCTGGGATCTCTTGCATGGGGGGAGGGAGATGGGGGGTGCAGGGCAGGCTGGAGACTGCCCGGGCGTGACGGGGCACGTGGAGCAGAAGTGCAGCGGGCCACTCCCCCCCCCCCCTTCCCAGAGGGGCAGGCCAGAGGAGAGCGAATGCAGCCCATTTGGCAGCTGAACTTTGTAGCTAAGCAGGGACCTTTCCCAGAGTCTCTCTCTCTCGCTCCCTCTCTGTCTCTGACTCTGACTCTTTTTCTGTCTCTCTCTCTCGCTCCCTCTCTCTCTCTCCTGTCTGATGTGGTTGTTCACGGCTGCAGACTGCAGGGTTAAAGCAGGTAGCTGCACGGATCTCTCTCTCCCTCTCCCTCCATCTCTCTCTCTCTCCTTACACCACTTTTCCATCCCCTCTCCTCTCTCTCTACCTCGCTCTCTCTATGTGTGTGTGTCTGTGTCTGTGTCGATAAAGAACTCTCCAATAGGAAGAATTCTTGTAATTCTTGACCCTGCTATAGAGGGCATCCCAGCTATAGCCCACCCTATAGGCTGGGCTGGTGTAATAGGTTCGATATCATTCATTCCCAGATTCTAACAGAATCTTAATGAGTGATCACAGCAAACGCTAAAACTGGCTGGGCGGGTTACAGTCTGAGGTAGTTAAAATAAACAGCACGTCGATGTACACAAGCAGTTATACGCATTCATGTACGTACATATTCTCTCTCTCTCTCTCTGTCTCTCCCCCTCACTCTCTCTCTCTCCCTCCCTCCCCTGCTTGCCTCCCTCTGTGAGATGCATTAATTGGACCCTACCCCCCCACCCCCCCCAACGTCCCAGCAAACTGGAGAGGCTGCCCGTCGGAGTGTTAGGAAATCCTTTCCCCTTGAAAAAGGCCGACTCGTCTCCACACTGAACTCGCGTGATTTTCTGCCCGAGAGGACTCAGAGCCTTCCTGGCCTGGCTTCGCTTAGAACGAAAAGCTTTGCGCGATGCAAAGCCATCAAAACAAAGAAAGGAAGGAGAAAAAAAAAAGAAAAGAAAGAAATCAGCACCGTTTTAGCGATGCTAGAGACGTGTCAATCGGAGGTGCATCGGCCACAATGCAGTTATGTCATGGAAACAGCCCACAGACATCGTGGGCAAATTGTAAAGGTGCTCATTTACGAGCCTGTGGAAGAAAAAAAGAAAAAGAAAAAGAAAAAAGAAAAGCTGTTTGTGTTTCACTAATCGTCCTTTCAAAGCAACAGTGATTTTCCGGGGGTTTCAAGAAGCTAATGTTTTGAAAAGTTTCGAAACGTTTTAGGACGCGAGAAATGTCAAGGAGACATTTAGCTAAAGAGAAACGACAGGCTCATAATTGCAAAAGAACAAAGGACAGACGAAATGTCTACTGCACGAAAAAATGAGCCATTAGGACTGTCCCAGCACATGAGTGAAATTTAATTAGTCAAACTTTTTTTTTTTTTCTTTTTTGTTTTTAGCATTTCTTACACTCCCATGATTCACTAGCGATCCATCATGTCCGCGGATTCCCAATTAATAGATTGAAGTCACGGACGGAGGGAGGACCTACATCATCAATTTTGCCGTAACAAGACGTCTGAGGACCCAAAGCAGGGAAGTAATTAGACGGCAGCGCTGCAGTGTGCTCCTTCCTTTTTTCTCGTCCGGGCTCGGCAGCACAGACAAAATAAAGCTCGCGTAGCAACCTGCGGGCCAATCCGTGGCCCCCGATCCGTAACCTGTAGCGATGGCTTTTTGACAAGCTGTCACCTGTCCTCGGGTATCAAGCCCTGAATATGTACTTCGGCACACAGCTGTGAAATGGGTTTTTCTTTTTCTTCACTCTCCGTACAAGCCTGGGTTTGTTTTTTTTGGGGTTTTTTTTTTTTTCAGAGGGTGATTATCTTGTCAATGTTCCCCACAAAGCCTCACCACCAAAATTCTCAGTGTTAAATCAACTCCAGCAGAGTTGATCTGAGTCTGGCACGGCTGGCACGGTCGTGCGGTGGATAGCGCTGTCGCCTCACAGCAAGAAGGTTGCGGGTTCGAATCTCTGCCGGGGCCTTTCTGCGTGGAGTCTGCATGTTCTCCCCGTAGCGGGTACTCCGGTTTCCTCCCACAGTCCAAGGACATGCAGATTTAGGCTACTTGAGGGGGCCTTCACACGGCTTTGCTGTTAAAGAGCATGAGTCCTCAGTCAAACTACCCTGTATGAATAAATAAATAACCACACATACCATCAGAGTTAAAAGCATTCTCTTGGAATCGTTTTCACCCTAAACTATCTTTTTTTTCCCAGTATTGGGGGGGGAAGAGAAAACCGGTGGTTGACAGAACAGGAAATTGGTCCATCCAGTCACTTTTTTGCAATCATTTCCATTACATTTTTGACAAATTGTCAGTGGAACTGCACTAGTGAGAACGTAACTCTCCAGCAAAGCTGTGGTGGCGCTTTCAGACCAACGACCGTATAATTAATTTCACATTTGTTTAAGCAGACTCCCGCTGGGATGGTACGTAGTTTGCTGACATGTTAAGAAAGTAAGCATCTATTAGTTTAGGACAGTTGATTCCGACCTCATTTGCTTTTTTGCAATTTTATTTACGCTGCAAACAAACAAAGTCAAGTTTTTTTACAGTTGGTCTAGCAAAGCTTAATTGAAGAGTTTTTGAATAAACTGAGAAAAGTGCATGACGAACGCTCAGGGCCTTGTTGCAAATTTCTTTTTTTCTTAGCAAGAGGAAGTGATGAGTCTGTCATTTCCCCTCGCTCTACCTGCTAACAACGGGAGAGTAAGCAAGGTGGAAAATATTTTTTAGAAGTCCAAAATTTACTCCAATTTCTCAGCAAAGCACGCAAGAAGCACAACACAGTTAATTCCTCTCATGCTATGTTATCTTCTTCAATACAGGCTAGGTTGAGAACACACATCACTACACTCATGCTATGGTATCTCCTTCCATACAGGTTAGGTTGAGAACACACATCACTACACTCATGCTATGGTATCTCCTTCCATACAGGTTAGGTTGAGAACACACATCAGTACTCTCATGATACGGTATCTCCTTCCACACAGGCTAGGTTGAGAACACACATCCCTACTCTCATGCTATGGTATCTCCTTCCATACAGGCTAGGTCGAGAACACACATCACTACTCTCATGCTATGGTATCTCCTTCCATACAGGCTAGGTTGAGATGTCTCTTGCACAGCTTTCAGTTTATCTGTGGAACCAGTCGTGTGTCGTGTTGCTGTAAGGGACTGCAAGACCTTCGGTTCCTGAAAGAAATGTTAACATTCTCACAATTTCCCGGCCTGACTAAATGTGTCATTCTGTAGATCATAAAGCACTGAATACCAAGTATCTTTTCCAAAAAACGGAAAGAAAAAAAAAAACTAGCAAGCTGCTCAACTACCTATAAATGTGCCAACTCGCTGAGAGTTTCAGCGAGAATAAAAAATGTGACAGTCATCATTATCCTTAAAGCACATTTCTGAGCACACATTCAAGCGACACTGAATTCTGGGCCAGCTCTAAACACGGGAAGGAATTAAGGCATATTGTGTGCGGAAAAGGGGCCATTGTTTCAGATTGTTCGGGTTGACAGATTTTCCGGCTCGCGCTGTGGGGCCCCAGAGTACGGAAAAGGCCGGCTGGCATATTCTTTGCAGATTTGTCCCATTGTCGCGGTTAAGCCACGCGCTTATTCATAATTAGAGGAAGCTGGCTCCAACACGGCATTTAAAGCATTTAAGCGTTTCAATTGGCCAACTGCCCTCCAGCAGGATACGGTGCAGTACTGTCAGTGGGCTTCGCGGAGAAACTGAGCGAGTTCCGTCTCAGTATCCCTCTTTAATTGCCATGTTTATTGCAATCGTGTTTATTTTTCCCCCAAAAAGCGGGAACAATGAGAGCGACAGGTCATGTTAGCAGGGAGGTCAAAACAAGGAGTCACAGAGGAACTTCCTATTTCCACAACGGAGGGCCACCGTGTCTGTCACCAATGACACAAGTGCCCTGTTTGTTTGTTTTTTCTCCACACTCTCCCTATTTGTAATGTGTTAAGCACAGTTCCAGTCTCACAACATGTCTACATTTACACACTCTCCAAAATGGTGTCAAAATCCAAAACACTTTTTGCGATTCTACTTTCGTGTTACTTCAAGCACATTTTGTGTCAAAGTTACTACTTTTGTGTAACAAGCATACAATTTATGTGTTACAAATTGTGACTTTTTAACACAGACTGTGTTGAAAGTAACACAAAATGTGTTGCCCTTAACTAGACATGGAGGTGTGTTAAATGACCTGTTGTGTGTTGTTTTGAGAGTTCCTTACATTTAGGCACTTGGTAGATACTCTTATGCAGAATGAAGATCATACAACAGGTTTAGGCAACATACAGCTGGTGCCAAGTCATTAGGAACATAACTGATTTTAGGGCGTCAACTGTAGTTTGAATGTTGGGGGGGGGGGGGGGGGTTTGAAATGCATAGACTACAAGGAGTACAACTGTCTAGGAGGGTGGGGGTGGGGGGCAGGTCATGTCCCCCCCCAGAATACATTTCTTCAAAGAACAGCTGTGAAATGATCACTTCCGGTGAATTCTAAGGGAGAATACTTTACTTTACCAAAGACTGCTGACCAGTACTGTATATCCCAATCACAGCATGAAATCCCCATGTTTATTTTATGAAATCATATTTCACATCATCATGCTATATTATTGGGGATTGGGGGGGTGGGTGGAGGGGATGTTTGGCCTGTTCTGTAATATTGGGGGTGTTGCAACCGCACACACCCACCCCCCCACCCCCAAAGAATTACGCCCTTGTAACTGATAATACAATACTGTTGATGCACAGTGGTAATAAACCTACAACATAATGTTAAGCCTTTACATAGGGGCGTGAGGGAGACTGATAGCGTAGTGTTTTGAGTAGCGAATGGGTTTGAGGATGTACTTTACAATCTAGCTTCGGGTAACCCATCTTCCAAACTGGCCTGGTAACCGAGAGGTCACGGGTTCGATTCCCCGGTCAGACACTGCCGTTGCACCCTTTGAGCAAGGCACTTAACCTGCATTGCTTCAGTATATATATATCCAGCTGTATCCAAATGGACGCAGTGTGTAAGTCGCTCTGGATAAGAGCGTCTGCTGAATGCCTGTAACGTAATGTCATGTAATGTAATGTACTGTAATGAGCATTAGGTGAGCTGAAATGAAGTTTAAATGAGCTTGTTTTTCACTCTGCGATGGAAGATCGTTCTCTGACAGCGACACTTCTGGTCGGATCGTAGAGGGGAGGAGTCATAACCGCATTGTCTCTGTAAATTTTCTTGCAGTAGAGCTCACATAGTCCAAGTTGGGACGCTGGTGGACTTTTTTTAATGGTCTGCAAAGTCCATTCACCGCCATTGAGATATTCCCTTGAGGCTAAATTTAGATAGTATGGTACATTAATGATATGAGACAGTTTACTTCAAGCAGAACTGAGGCCAAGAAGGGGGGGGGGGGGGTAGGGGGGAGGGAAGAAAAAAATAAATCATAATTTTCCTCATTCAAGAAAGGTTTATCAAAATCTGAGCTGATTCCAATTTGAATCATAAGAAAACATCAGTCCCTCTTAAACGTGCTTGTTGCGTTTGATTAGGCTAAATGCAGTGATTTCGGTTATAATTGCTTTTTTAAATGACACCCCTCAGAATGACTGGGCTTTGGGGCCGTGTGTGGTGTAGATTTAATTTAGATACCGTTTGTGCCTTGGTAGATTTCTGACAGCGATATGCTTCTGAAAACGAGTCTAGATCTCTCTCGGATTTCTGAGAAACCAGGCGCTGGAGGAGATGGGTTATTACGATACGAAATGTCACATAAAAGCCTCATAAAGTATGAAAGTGACTTCGAGTTCACCTCTGGGGTAAAACTAGTCGAGCAGGAAGCGAGAGGGCCTTGGACATCCCGTTGACCCCTTAGGTAATAGGGCTTGTTAAAATAAGTCCAGTCTCATACCACAACTTCCCCTACAGGGTTTGGGGGGGGGGGGCTCACTTTCCAAGGTGACCAACTTTCCAGAGCAGCTACAATTTTTGTTGCCACCGGCAAAACTTAAAAAATGAAAAATAAACAACAATGAGAGCTGTCCCTTCTGTTCCCAACACTTCAAATGCAGCTGGAAATATTATCACATAATTGCAAAAATAGTTCTGCAGTGAGCGAGACCGAGCTCTGCTGTAACTGTTCGAGAGTGAGGGTCCTGGCAGTCCTTGTGTCCTTGTGGATTTGTTTCTGAAATGGATGCTGTTGTTGTTTGTTTATTTATTTATTTATTTTGGATAGGTCAAACTAATAATAATCATTAAGTTAAGATATTTTAAGCTGCCCTTAAAAGGGGAGGGTGGAGGAATATTTAAAGACATTAACAAATTGTCCTGACACAAAGTCATTGTTGATTTCACTGTTGTAGGCAAAAGACTCTAGGGCTGCAGATAAGACTGTTGCCATGGGGATGATGGAGATTCCAAGTAAGCCGTCCTCAGAAGGAAAACCCCTCCTCACCATGACAACCAAGGTGGGCGGAACCATTGCAGCTACCCCAACAGGAAGCACTTCCTGGTTTGGTGACGATAAGAACCTCCGATAAGGCTTGAAACATCTCATGTCTGACCTCCTCCACTATAAACATACTGTACGTCGAACCAGTGTTTTTTTCCACCCCCTCCAAAAAAAAAACCCCACCTCATCTAAAAAAAAAAAAAAAAAAACAATTAAATACAGTGTCCTTTTTTTTTATTTTCTCTTTTTTAACTTCATCATGAGCTGCTTTATGTGGTATACAGTCAGGAAGATGGTTGCCTAAGTGATTTTGCAATGCAAACTTTTATTTTTTTTTCTCTCAGAAACGGAGGTTAACAGTCGATAAAGCTAACGGGCTACAGTGAAATGGCTGCGTCGCGCAGGCCAGATCGTGTAACAGACCCGGCCATCTGCTATCTGCGTACGCCTGATTAAACAGATTGTGCGGCTTTGCCCTTATCGTTCCACAGCAGAGTGTAAATCGGAATTATCAGAGGTTTATTTTGCAGTCTGAGTGTTTAATATTCATTTGAAATGAAAAACCCCTCCCAGTCATTTTTCTTCTTTTGAATCCACAATTTTTATTTTCATTAGGATTCAGAAGCGATAAATGTACATATTTAACAGTCAATTAATTTAATTATTTAGCCCCTTGCCTTATGATACATTGCATTTCTGGCAGATTTATCTACAAGCCCTTGGCAAATTAGGAAAGGAAATTATATCACTTAAGATAATCATACTCCATGAGGAGACTTTTTTTCAAACCAGCTTTACACTGTTAGAATACTTTTTTACACCAGTTTGGCACCATCAGGGGACTTTTTTACGCCGGTTTTACACCATTAAGAGACTTTTTAACGTCAGTTTTGCACTGTTAGGAGACTTTTTTACACCGGATTTGCACCATTAGGAAACTTTTTTTTGCAAGTTTTGCACGATTAGGAGACTTTTTTTACACCGATTTTGCACCATAAGCAGACTTGTTTTACACCTCATAAGCAGCTAGTGTCTATTGTTAACTGCATGGGATTAACTTTTGAACAAATTAATCCAATGCCCCGCCCTGCCATGCCTGATTCTGGCCTGTGCTTTCCCTGCCGTTTACCTGTGTGTGTCTTTGCTGTTGGCAGAATAGACCACCTGTGTTTCCCTCTCACCTGTGTGCTCTCTGTGTTGCTTTATGGTGTCCCGTTTCAACCAGCTGTGTGTGTGTGTGTGTGTGTGTGTGAGACCTTGTTTATCGTACTTTTCGGATTGCTGCATTTCCTAGCTGTAATGGAATTGTCAATGCAACCCGCTGAAGTTTCCATATTTGTATATTTGCTGTAGGTGCATGATGGTAAAGTTTTTAATTATTATTTTTTTTGTCTGTTTTTGATACTTCCAGCCAACGAAAGAAATAGGAGTCTGGTACTGATTCTCTTTCTCTGTGCGAATCCGTCGGCCAGATCCTGTTATCCTGCTTCCATTAAAACTGTATTGTGCCATGTACTGTAATATACACTAATCGGCTAGTTCAGCTAGGTGTCAGCCGTCCTGTAAAGTGCATTTTTCCCCCCAGTTCTACAACCGTGAATTAGGTCCCTGTTACAGTTATCCCCGGACAACTGCACCTCATTTTTTAATGAGTCTGTATTTTAGGAATACTCTGACTCTGTGTCGAATGATTTACTGCTCTGCTTAAAGGACTTCCGTTTGGGTTTTTTTTCTGAACACTGTACAGGAACACATAATAGACCTACTTCCGAACTTCAGAAAAATTAATTATGAAAAACACAGTTAGAACAGACAAAAGGTCTATATTATTATTTGTAGTTGCCGTTGTAGCAGTAGTAGTAGTAGTAGTCGTAGCCATAGCAGTACCAGTAGCAGCAGCAATAGTAGCAATAAGAATAATAATGAAAAAAAAACACTGCTTACAACAATGCTATATAGGACAAGGTGTTAGATGATAACAAACATAACCTCATCTCATCCAGGATAGCATGTGATATGAGCAAAAACAACTTCAGCCTGAGACTGCAGTCTAATCTTCAGAAGGACAGAATAGTTACCCCCCCCCCCCCAGCCCTGACCCCCTACCCTCCCTCCCTCCCCACCCCACCCCACCCCCCAGCGCCCACCCCCCTGAGCACCAGCTGCAGAGCGTGTCAAGCTAACACCTGCCTCATATTTCATGTCTCTACCACCACCGTCTGAGTAAATTCCTGGATTTCAGGGGAGCTACGATTTACTCCACAATATATCTGTGCATTTTTTAAACTTGTTTTCTCTTGAAGTTGCAGTTTATATGCGATTTTTTAAATAAAATAATAATAATAATAATAATAATAATAATAATAAACCCGTATAATATACATTTTTCCCCCTCTTTCTGAAGCCAAGAATCATTCAGATTTAGCATTAGAAAGAGCACAGCGCCGATGAACTCTTCAAGACCTCTGCATCTTCAGGCACTGGATGAACCCGATGACTGCATTACAAACCACACCCCTACCCCCCCCCCCCCGAACCCTCCACCACCTCTCTATGGGACTCCCCCCCCCGCCCCCCCCCCCCCCCCCCCCCCCCCCCCCCCCCGCGCACACCGCCCCCACCTTTGAGCCTACTTCGTTCGGGGGTTCCCTTGACAACATAATCTAAGCATCTCCCTTGGAATCAAGCCCAGGTGACACAATTACCTGAAGTTCCTCCATTACATCATTTCTGGATTAGCCTTCGAGCGCTTTGTAAACAAAGCAAACGCGTGTGCGTCTCGCACAGGGCGGGAGAACTGGGTACGAAGTCCTGGGATGATTTCTTTTCACCACCAAGGGAGAAAAGAGAAAAAGGAGAAGAAGAAAAATCTGTGTACAGCTGTAGACCCCATTTACGTGCTGGACGCTGCACACTATGTGGAAACCTTCCATTCCTCACTAACAGTGTGATTAGCAGCACTTGCGCAAGTCATCCACGCTAATGACACAAACAAAGGTTGGCAAACGTAATTATTGACTCCATCCACTGCCAATTAAGAGTTTGGGCGACGTGTGTCAACATGTACTTGGACCTACAACGTCGTTGGGTGATCACCCATTTTAGGAACAGTAGGTTTTAAAAGAATATTGACGTCTAGATTACTCATATTCAATGTGCCGACCTTCTGTCATAGTGAGACATTTGGAAATCTTACAACAGAAATCTTATTACAGTCCATGAAGGTACACATCTACTCATACCTTTCATACTAGCAAAATATAATTTTTAGTTTTTATATAGGATTTAGCCAATGGTGTAGTATTTTGGGATTTCATTTTTTTAAAATAAATGTTCAAGCTAATGTGCTGAAATACTGCACTCAACACAGAGAAATGCTCATAAAGATAAAAAAATAGACTATGGAAACCTATAAGATCTCTGTGAATGCTCAAACCAAAGCTCTGGAATACTAAGAAAAAGAATAATAATTATTTTCATTAATTTTCACACTTGCCTAAATGTACGGTAGATACTAGGTCAGGATTCCCGCGAACTCTCGCTGAGGGACGGGACGCTGCCGCGTAGAGGAAGCACGGCGCGGGGCTGTCACAGCGACGGGACGCAGGTAGAATGACGGCGTGGAATATCAATCATTTTCCGCGAGGGAGGGGGGCGAGGGGAGTTTGCGCGACTGTGCCGGGGTCCGTTGGTCTTATTATCCTACGCGGAGCAGACTGCGGTGCTGCATTCGACCGGCTCTGATATCCGCGAGGGTCGCACTGATATCCGCGTGCTCCGAGGGGTCTCGCGCCCAGGCGACTCGTTTTTAATGGATTACGCTCGGAGGAAACCTCCCGTCGGAAAGTTGTGCGTAATAGTGACGGCGGACATTATTCACTCCCCACGCATCCCCCCCCGATCTCCAGCGCATCTGTAACCCCCCCTCCCCTCCCCTCTCCCTCTTCCCCCTACAAAGAATAGAGGGGAGACGGGAAGGACAGAATTTCATATTGAGGTAGAGAATGGTATTCCGTGGCCTTGGGCGGGCAGGCAGGCGAGCGCCGTTACCCACAATGCTCTGCGTAAATCCGTTTTTTTTTTTACACACCTCCGGCAGCAGGGCTCTCTCTCACCCCTCATATTAACACTTCATGCCGTTTGAGCCTTCCTGCAAACCCCTGGAGGAGAGCAGGCACTGGTTCCAACACACATTTTTTCTTCAAGGCAAGGAGGACAAATGCTACATAAATATAATAATACCAAGCACGGTGAAACCATAATGTATAAAAGAAATACTCTCAAATAAAAGCTGAGAATGCAATTTAACCAGATGTGAATGTTTGATTACAAACCTAAAGTGGTGGAGTACAGAGACAAATCAAGAAAAAAAATATGTCTTTGGCCCAAACATTATTGAGCGCACTGTATATATAAATACACACACACACGCACACACACGCACACACACACACACATCCCACATCTTTGGCCTTGGAATGGCTCATAATAGCACAGGTCGTGAGCTGTTCTGTGCTAGCACAGGGACGCCAGGCTGGTGCTGCTCGTTTATTCTTAGGGGACTTGTGTTTCCGAGTGGCATCCCATCCCCTGCTCCTCCTCCCCCCTTCACTTCCTGCCCGCACCGGGAGACAGGACACATCCGAAACCCCCCCCCCATACACCCTCCCCCCCCCACCGACCCACCCCACCACGGTCCGGGACGGGAAGGAATTTAAGCGGGGCCCAGGGGGCCGAGAAGGGACCGTTTGTTCCCCTCGGAAGCGGACATTCCTGCTTTGAGGCCCCTCACTCATTAACGGGGGCGCTGGCGGTGCTCTTAATTATTCCCGCATTAGCGTCAGCAATCCTGCCCGTATTCGTGCCAGAAGTTCAGGGAATTATTTTAATTGAATAGAGGAGGAAGGAACAAAAAAAAAAAAAAAAAAACATCTAATTAACTAATTTTTTTAATCATTCTTCCCATTCCGTTAAGGGCCACGTTTTTTTTTTTTCCTGATTCCGCAAAAAAAAAAAAAAAAAAGGAAATTAATTTTTTTTCATGAATAATACAAAATGAAAATGTACTGCAACATCAAAAAACAAAACACATTTTCTTTCCCCCTCTGGCTAAAACAGTGCTGATTCCCAGTGTGACGTACACTGACTAATTCCTCCATAGCTGTGTGTAAAAAAAAAAACGTTCACCAGTTTAGAACACATTAACCGCCATTATTCCCTCGTTATAATCCCCCAATCCCTCTCCGAGTCTGTTTCTACCCTCAGTCCCTTCAGGTTATCGTCAAGAGGCTGGACTACCTGACTACTGAACAGCGAGCATTGTGGGAAAAATAAGAGATAGTGAGGTCACAAAGTGTGACGCTTGTTTATGTATGTATGTATCGTTTTTTTTTTCATTTCTCCATTACCTCACTGTCGTCACGCGCGGTGGAGGTGGAAGGGCTCACCTTTCCATTCGGGAGATTAGCGCGGCGTCGAAAGGAATTACGACAGGCGCATTGTTCGCGTTTCTTCGATTTAAATTCAAATCTGTGCGCCGGGGGTTTCACACGTCCATGCGGTGTCGTTTCCAAACGATCCCTGTCACTCAACAGGGTTATTTTCAACGACTTCTGACTTATGCAGGTCTCTTGCCCTGCAAAAAAAAATTTCAAAAAATACATTTAAAATAATCATCTATTCTATATAATACACGCACACACACAGAGAGAGGAGGAGAGAGAGGGAGAGGATGCATGTGCAAGTGTGTACACCTGCTTATTCACACAAACTTACGGAATATAACCTAACTGTCTATACTCCTGTTTATTTTTAAGTTCATTTTGAATTTGTGATGTTTTAGTGTTCATACCTCAGTGAGATTTTTAGGTAACCTGGTGAAATAGCTGGAGCATAATGCCTTTTCAAGCAAGTCTCCTACAGTCAGCCAATTCATCCCATTTACCAGTCTTCATTTTCTTAAAGGACACAAGTATTTGTAAAATATATTGGCATGCAAGTATGTATGAATGAATGTATGTATGCATGTATATATGTAGACACACACACACACACACACACACACACACTCGAACATCACATGGATATATTTATTAAAACATAGAAAATGACAGGAGGTATTACTTAATCAAAAAGCTTTTACCTTTATCACTCTGACCCCATGGGCCCCTGCCTCCACCCATTTGCATTCTCATCAAGGTGCTATATATGTATGCATATTAATGTACAAATTTCACTGCCCAAAAATGATCTCATATTAATGACAATAAAAAGATTTACATCACGACTACCCATAAATACTGCCCAATAGCAATTTAAACGACATTTGCATTATATGCGTTTTAACAAGACATCAAATAACAAAAACATCATCCCAGCTAAATAGCGCATTCAACCTTCAGCACCTCTTGATTTCCGTAAAACAAAGGACATTAAAAAACGATGTCCGACAATGAATTTCCAACAAGGTCAAACTGAGCGACCCATTATCGCGAATGAACAGTCTGACTTCACCTCTGCACTAAAAAAAAAAATTTTAAAAAAAGGAGTTTTAAAACGAGCTTTTTATTGGCAACAACCCAGGAGGCAGAATCCCAGAAGCTTGTATTTACCAAGTTATCTGGAATGCAAGATTGGCTCCTTGCTATCTGATAGATTTATTCCAGTTTTTAAGCCTGCGTTACCTGTGCATCACCTGTACATTACAGGTGAGCGATGGAGGTGGCTCGAATCGTGGAGATTCCACCTGGAGAGCCCCAGTCCTCAGGCGATTACGATTTGTCGGAAAATAACCCTTACAATTATCCAGGTGATGTTAGAATGCGAGCTTTAACATGCCCCCCCCCCCAACCCCCCACCCCCCACCTGAGTGCTTTGATCACAGTGCCGATTAGTGACACCCCCCCTTCCAGTACACCTCACAGGTGACACACACGCAGCCAGGAATTAATTTATCGTGATGTTACATTTGATCTTAAAAGAATAAAGATACAGAACTAGAGAAAAAGTAACAGAGAAAATAGTTTCCTTGCCTGATGAAGACAAGCCTGGCCGCTTTGCCTTTGAATACGTGATAAATGACACAAAATGGCCGTTTTGTGCCTTAGCGGATAAGGCAGGTGCATTAATGATGGGGTGATGTAAGGTAACGGAGCTCTACCTATCTGGAATACAAAGACACCTGCTTCCCTGCTGCTCCCTCCTACACCCACATGCACACACACACACCTTGTCAGCCAACATTCTCATCCTTTTTAGTCAATATAAAAATTCCCTGGAGCTCAATCACAACAGCAATTTTTTTCGGGGGGAAAAAAGTTTGATAGAGCCTCAAGCATTACATGTATTATTTTGCAGTAATGTATATTGAATATTTCAGCAGAAACCAGTTCGTAATAATCACACAGTGCTTGAGGGAGCTCCTGTCATCTACAGTACTTAGTTATGAAAACGGGTTCATTCCGCTACAAAAAAATGTCAGCTTGTTTCAGCACACCATTTTGGATAAATACGGACAAAACGTATATCCTTGACAACTTCAAAAATATGCCAAGTGTTTCCTAATTAAGTCATTTACAACAGGGTAAAGGTTTTGGTCAGGTTTGCTTCCCCCCCCCCCAAACTCTAATTAAATACGCAAATACCCGGACTGGGGCATTAAAAATTCAATTGGCACAGCCTGGAATATCTGGTATTGTTCAGGCCGGATGTAGTAAAAGTCCACCCATCCATTATCTACAGCTGTTTAATCCTGGTCACGGTCGCGGAAGGTGCTCGAGCCTATCCCAGCATGCAATGGGCAAGTGGGACAGGAAAACAAAAGTAAAAGTCCTCGCCAATCACCTGGATTTGCTAAATAAAAACACAATAATTCAGCCAGGAGGTAGAACTAATTAGTGAAATCAACTGGATGAGGTCATAGGTGGAAAAATTTTTTTTAAAATGTTTTGCAGGACGTTTGCTTTCTGACCCCCTGGACTTTCCCCCTCTGACGCTCTGTGAACACACGGCTCCATTCCTTCTCACAAAACGCAACCACATGCCCGCTAATTCATTTTTTATTCCTTTCATTGCCATTCTGTCAGCGAATCAAGTTGTGCGCAGCAGGAGAGGCCAGGGGAGTTTGACCGTTTCCCTCGAAAGACGCCGGACACTTTGTGCTCAAAACAAAATTTACAAAATTTAATAAAAGTAGCGACCGGCTTTTTATTTTTAATTTTTAAAAAGCCATCTACCGTGGGAAAAAAACAAAAACACGAGCGTGACTCATTGGCTTAAGGACAACAAAATTAGGCGAAATTGCTATTGATTGTACAACTCGGATCACAGAGAAACAAATGAAACTTAAGCTAACGAACACAACAGATAAGTTGTTTAAATGAACAAACGTACGCTCTGACTCGAGAAGATTTCCGGCTGCGCTACAAAATGCTACGAGGCGCGGGATCGCCACGGGAACGGCGGCTTGGCGGGCGGGGACTGGTGTAGAAGAGCTCGGTAAACATTTTTTTTAATGGGGCGGCATAATTACATGCTTAAAACCGGGTCCTCGGGGGGCGCTGCTGCGTACCGTGGAGGAACGGGCACTTCGTCGAAAGCGTCTTGCGTCTCTCAGCGGTGTTCACCCTTACCGTGAGTTCATACGGAGAGGAATCGTCGCACACGACGACACAAAGTCAGCTGACATGCGGTCAGCTGCTGTACTTTAAGTGCTGTGATGCATGAGGAACTACACCGTTTGGTCTCCGCTGAAATGCACAGCTTTTGTGAAAACAGGCCTGATGTAGCTGCTCTACTGAAATGCACAGCATATGTAAAATCAGGGCTGGTGTAGCCGCTAAACTGAACTGCACAGTATTTGTGAAAACAGGGCTGATGTAGCCTCTCTACTGAACTGCGTAGCACATGTAAAAACAGGGAAATCGTGGAAGCTCTACTGAAATGCACAGCATTTGTAAAAACAGGGCTAGTGTGGCAACTCTGCTAAAATGCACAGCATTTGTAAAAATAGGGCTGGTGTAGTCGCTCTACTGAAATGCACAGCATATGTAAAAACAGGGAAGGTGTGGCAGCTCAACTGAAATTTACAGCATTTGTAAAAAACAGGGTTGGTGTAGCCACCCTTCTGAAATGCACAGCATTTGTAAGAACAGGGCTAGTGTAGCCGCTCTACTGAAATGAACAGCGAATGTAAAAACAGGGCTAGTGTGGGCTCTACTGAAATGAACAGCGAATGTAAAAACAGGGCTAGTGTGGGCTCTACTGAAATGAACAGCGAATGTAAAAACAGGGCTAGTGTGGGCTCTACTGAAATGAACAGCGAATGTAAAAACAGGGCTAGTGTGGGCTCTACTGAAATGAACAGCGAATGTAAAAACAGGGCTGGTGTAGCCGCTCTACTGAAATGCACAGCGAATGTAAAAACAGGGCTAGTGTGGGCTCTACTGAAATGAACAGCGAATGTAAAAACAGGGCTAGTGTGGGCTCTACTGAAATGAACAGCGAATGTAAAAACAGGGCTGGTGTAGCCGCTCTACTGAAATGCACAGCGAATGTAAAAACAGGGCTAGTGTGGGCTCTACTGAAATGAACAGCGAATGTAAAATCAGGGCTAGTGTGGGCTCTACTGAAATGAACAGCGAATGTAAAATCAGGGCCGGTGTGGGCTCTACTGAAATGAACAGCGAATGTAAAAACAGGGCTAGTGTGGGCTCTACTGAAATGAACAGCGAATGTAAAATCAGGGCCGGTGTGAGCTCTACTGAAATGAACAGCGAATGTAAAAACAGGGCTAGTGTGGGCTCTACTGAAATGAATTGCATTTGTAAA
The DNA here is from genome assembly GCF_013347855.1 of Anguilla anguilla. Lineage (NCBI taxonomy): Eukaryota > Metazoa > Chordata > Actinopteri > Anguilliformes > Anguillidae > Anguilla > Anguilla anguilla. The sequence continues at coordinate 4,250,206 of NC_049204.1, read as the reverse complement.
ATCAGGGCCGGTGTGGGCTCTCTACTGAGATTCACAACGTTTGTAAAAATAAAAAACAGGGCTGTCTTGTTTGCTCTCGTCTGCAGCTGGTGAGCGAGCAGCAAGAGAGCAGACCCCTCCTGAGCCCCTCCATCGATGACTTTCTCTGCGAGACCAAGTGTGATGCAACCCCGCGGGCTGTGACTTCTAACACAGCAGGTAAAAGCCCCCCCCACCCCACATTCATCTACCTCTCACTACCAACACTACACTGCATTTACATCTTCTACATTTAGCAGATGCTCTTATCCATAACAGCTTGTACACATTACATTTTTTTTTTTTAAACACACAATCCATTCATACAGCTGGATATTTAGACTGGACTTTACTGTCCACACCAGGTGGAAATTTGCTTTTCAGCTTCACATTACAATATGCATACGTTAAAAACATAAACGATCATCACTCACGTGCTTAATCAAGAACCTTTGCTCAGGGTGTTATCGGAAACTTTGCCTGCCTGGTGGTTACTATCGGGAAAACCAACAAAAATCATGATTTTCTGATTTCAGGGGTGAGTAGGAATTATAGGTAGAAAATAAGAAGTGATGAGTTTACTAAATGTTAAATAAGTCAAATTTTATTAGATTTTTACATTTTTATTTAACATTGTTTTATATAAAAAATATCTATTTTGTACACTACATACATAATTATCCTCAGCTGAAGCAAGGTGGTGTGTGTATGTGTGTGCGTGTCTACTAGTATATTACATTGGAACTGGATACAGGCAATGCATAATGTATACCTCAAAGCTTTGATTTCATGGACGACGTTTTGGAAGCAGATTCAATGTTTGACGTCCTGCTGTTTCATTCACACAGTGTTGGCATGATTTGATATGACAGATATTTATATCTTCAATTTTCAGCTTCAAAGGTCAGTCGATCCAGTTCCCCAAAACAAAACAAAAAGAACAAACAAGAACTGACAACATCTTAATACCTTAAGTAAAATATTTCAGTTTCCCAGTGGTAATAACTGTAGACTTATGCAATCCAAAACAAGTCAAATTCCATAACCATATTCACTTGTCAGTAAAATCTCAAATTCAATGTTATAAACCAATGTTCTAGCAAGCTTCTTGAATTCTAAAAGACTCTTGAATTTGGAGCACCAACAAGTTACTCTGCTAGCTTGCTGGCTCAACCCATTAAGATCTTTTTCATCTTTTTTTGATCAGATTTTGCAATTATCTAAATGCTGTGTTAAATGCGTTAAATGACAAAGGAAACGAAAGATTATTCAGGATGCAGTAAAGCCTCGTTTCACAATACAAAGAGCCACCTTCCGTTCTGTGAAGACCGATCTCTCTCGAGACACTGACGAAACTCCAGATTACAAACCGACTCTCAAGTGCGTCGCCTTTCGTTGCTAATTATGTTCATCTGAGGAGCTCCAGGATAAGGAGGGACGTCAAAGACAGCGATGGCTTGCCTTACATCAGCGTTATACACACACACACACACACACACACACACACGTGTCGAATGCTGGTCTCAATTATTGGGAGACATTGTCCTTCTTGTTACATTACAGGCATTTAGCTCTTATCCAGAGCGACTTACACAACTTTTTACATAGCATTTTACATTGTATCCATTTATACAGCTGGATATATACTGAAGCAATTTCGGTTAAGTACCTTGCTCAAGGGTACAACGGCAGTGTCCTACCCGGGAATCGAACCTGCGACCTTTCGGTTACAAGCCCAGTTCCTTACCCACTGTGCTACACTCCGTCCTACTTGTCAATCATCTTAATTTTCAGATGGCAACACTGATGGATATTGTACGATGTCTATTTCTGAGAACATACAATGACAGGTTTACGGTGCTGTAAAAAAAAAAAAAACATTTTAAACCATTTTGTTTCTTTGAGTTTCAAAAAACAAAACAAACAAAAACCACACGGAACATAAAACGACGAGTGACAAGCTGTGATTATTTTCTGCATGAATGTAATCATAAATGCAGAACATATACTTGGTTTGCATGCGAAGCGCACAGAAGTGCAAGTTACTTATCGGCACATTTCAAAAGCAGGCTTTCCTTTGCAATTTTAATGAATGAATTAACTGAAAGAAAATGGAATGTTACATCACAGTGTGGGGCTGAAAACTGATTGGCTAATTTTGACACAGTGCTAAAAAAAAAAAAAAGCTGTAGATTATGGTAATGAAAACCTTCGTGCCAACCCCCTGTTTCCACAGTAGGAGAGAGAGCAAAGGCTTTTCGCAATCAGGAAGGAAAAATATGATTAGAATTCAATGACCCAGAATAGGGGAGGGTGGGGGGGGGGGGGCGGTGAGAGAGGGAGAATGCGAAACAGAGAAAGAGAGAAAAAGAGAGACGTTGCTCTCGCTGGTCCGATCTGCCAGCTTTAAAATGCTTAATTGGCCAAATCACGGACCGCTCCAGCGGGCTGGAATTCCTGGGGTCTCCTTGTACCCCATCCATCATGTCCGTGAGCGCTAAGAGCCTGAGATGGGACCTCCTCGGATTGGATCAGGCCCCCTGAACGCCTAAACAGAGCATCCGGATGCCAAAAATACCCTTCGTTTTTTTTTTTCCCCAACCTCAAACTAACTCCTAAATCAGTGTAAAAAGTTGTTCCTAGAGGAGCAGGGGTGTCCAGTCTTATCCGAAATGGGCCAGTGTGGGTGCAGGTTTTTGTTTTATCCCAGTACAGAACACCTGATTTAACTATGTAACTAATAATGGTCCTGAGGCAAGACCTTGATGAATAGGATCAGGTGTCATAGTGCTGGCCTTAAACAAACGCCTTCACTTCACTCACTTTTCGGGTAAGATTACACACCCGTGTCTTAATGAGTTGCATGGAAATTAGCATTTTATTTTTCGAGCGGCCATCAGGAAAGTTCCATTTTCTTGTGACGATACAAACTGTCGTTTGTTATCGTTACATTTAGTGATTATAAATGGGCCCCTTGGTGATAATCACAGGAACAGAAAGGAAAAAAAGCGGTCACAATGACAGCTGCCCACTACTGTTCATTAATCTGGATAAGAGCGTCTGCCAGATGACTGTAATGTAAATGTAATGGAGCTAAATTTGTTGGAATTCTGCGTGAAGCCTGTGTGCAAACAGGGTTGCATTCTGAGAGTGTGTCAAATGTTGACCTGTCGCATTCTTGTACCAACTGACGTGTATGAATTTCAGTTCACACCAAAAGCTAGGGGGCGACATAGCTCAGGAGGTAAGAGCGATTGTCTGGCAGTCGGAGGGTTGCCGGTTCAAACCCTGCCCCTGGGCATGTCGAAGTGTCCTTGAGCAAGACACCTAACCCCTAACTGCTCTGGCGAATGAGAGGCATCAATTGTAAAGCGCTTTGGATAAAAGCGCTATATAAATGCAGTCCATTTACCATTTACCAAGATTCACGACGCAGCAACGAAACCATTTCAGATTATCGCAGAGAGGAGTGGCAGCGCTGTGAACATCCCAACCCGGGGTTGGTCAGATGCCGGCGATTGCCACTGCGGGTGATTCAACTCGTCCAGTCGCAGGTGGCGAGTTTTAGAACGTTGCAAAGAGTCGCCAGTTGCAGCTCACAAGTCGTGTCACGAATCTTTGGTCTGAACTGGGCTCGACTGGTCTCAAGGTTAACCAGGCGACGGAGTTCGCGGTCTTTTCGCGGCGCTGAAGTGTTCCCTTTGTGCCCAGTCCTGTCCTCGACGCTGGACCTGCTGGACCTGAGCGAGCCAGGAGAGACGCGGAACGGCAAGGACAAGAAGAGCCCGCTGGCCGCGCGGGGGGAGGGGCCGAAGTGCCCCCCCCACCGGAAGAAGCAGGATGAAACGGAGCTGATCCAGGTGGACGTCGAGCAGAACGCCCCCCGCACCAAAACGCCCGAGAGACTGTCTCTGGAATCAGGTACGCCACCGTGCCTCCATTTAACGGGTCACATTTACTGTAATATATTTACATTTACCGTGGACTTGGCAAGGCAACGATAGCCAGAATGGAAATTTCACCTGGACACCAGGGCAACCCCCACATTCCCCCACCCCCTACCCCCCTACCCCCTCCCCCAAGACTGACAGCTGATGAATGATTAGCCATAGAAGGGAGGTAGGGGTTCAGTTGTAAGGTATGACCGGGTCTCACTGCGCAACAGTGACACCCTCTGGTCACTGGAGAACTTGCAGTCCTCCTGCACAAGCTACACATGAAGCAACCTTCTGCAGCTCTGAGTTCAACTAGCGGACTGCGGGGTGGAAAAAGAGGCGCATCGCACGGTTTTCAGTGGAGGGCGCGTGTGCTCGTCTGACCTCTCCCCCAGATCGGTCGACGAGATGCGCACGACTTACGGACGCAAATGAGCGTCGCAAATTGGGGCGGAAACGGGGGGAAAATTAGAAGTAAAAATAGAGTCGACTGGGACTGACCCGGGACACTTAAAAATGGTCTGAACACATGGATGCACGACAGGAGGCAAGCTACACAATCATTCCGTGCCATAATTGGAAGCAACCAGCAAAGACACTTGATTTAAATTTGTGAGGTGATTAGACATTTCTCATTTCACGGACAAAGTCTCTGTGTTTCGTTCAGAGGCTCCCTCGTGAATCACAATTCCGTTTTTTTTTTTTTAACGCCTTTCCTCAAATCTGGAATGTCCAACTGCCACAAGGTCTGCGATCGGTTCAGGAGCGCGTAGACGTGCGTGCGCTCTTTCTCTCTCTCTCTCTCTCTCTCTCCTCCAAAGCATGTGGCATCGCCCACTGCTTCTTATCATCACACTGCACTTCACAAGTCAGGCTCGCACAGACATGAGGCAGAGGAAGACACTTCACGTGCAGCTCTAACAGGGGAAATTGCAGCTGCCCAACTGGCCAGCAGGGGCCGCCAGTGAGCAATGAGACGCCGTCATCGCTCACAGGCTGACTGAAAGGCACCCATCCACGGGTGACTCTAGAGCATAGACCAGTGGTAACCAACCCTGTTCCTGGAGATCAAACATCCCGTTGGTGTTCATTTCAACCCTAATTTGGCACACTTGACTCTATTAATCAGTGGCTCAGTGAGATCTCTAGCTTGAACGAGGTGCGCTTTGTTTGAATGTGGAATGAAAACCGACAGGATGGTATACCTCCAGAAACATAGTCAGCACTGAAAAAAATCACAGTTCTAAAGGAAGAAAACCAAAATGAAATGCACTAAGGACCACATATCATCTAACTCGAAAAGACAGAAAGAAAGTGAAGAAACTTGTAATTTTAGAGAAAGGGCATGACTAATTCAATGAACAATGCAAGTGTTGCACTTGCATCAGAAAATTGCTTCTTATTACGCACGTTTTCACATTTTTCTAAATGTGACTACAGAATTAGTGATGCCTCTTTTATTCATTCAGATTGTGTAAAGTATGTTAAACTAATATGATCTTATTATGGTCATCCTCCTTTTGTAAGTCTGACTCCAGCTTTGGACCAGACACTGACAGCTCTGTTTTCATCCCGTTCAGTCGCAGTTAGTACTTCTTCTCCCTTGGAGAAATGGGAGGAGCTTAATTTGCACCCAGAGAGAAACGGGAGCCGGAAGTGGAAAATGGAGAGACGGCGTTCGTCGAAAAACTCGTCGAACGAATTCCTGTGGTGAGCCGATCTTCCTGAAATTTTTATTAAGTTTATTATTATTATTTGTAAACCAGTTTTTGAAAAATCTTATTTCTGTTTGTCTTGGTTACGAGTGTTTTTTTTTTTTTTTAATGTACATTCAAATAAGACAAAAATACACATGGAAAGATGTAATAAAAAATAATAAGAGAATTCACAGGGCCCTTCAGTAATCATGCCCCTGAAACCAGCGGTTAAAACTCAAGCGGGCTCAGAGCGGCAGTGATTGAGACCGCGGGGAGAAACACTCAACACGGAATACACAAAAAGCCTCGATGTGCACGCGCAGACGCGTGACAGGCGCGGAAGAGGCACTTTTTGACGTGCTGCGGAAAATAAACGAAATAACGAGGACGTGTCTAATCTAACCCCACACTGCGTTAGAACAAGCACGGAATTCTGTTACGAGCACAATGGCCCCCTCCTATCTCCGAAAATTAAATTGAATTTTATTCCGCGTTTATGTTCCGCATAATTGCGTTATTTTAATTCAGGGAACGCATTGCCGAGCAGCGATCGTGCCTGTTTACTTGAATGGTGACATATGGGCTAGGTTATATAAGCAGTAATAACTGCAGGTGGAAGCACCAGATAGTACATCCTTTTGGCTAAACTAATGATGGCAGTCATGTCATGTACAGACACTCGAAGCTCTCCTCTTTGTGACAAAGTGAAAAAGGTTTTTTTTTTTTTTTTTTTGGAAGCGATCCTCATGGGCTTCCATTCTTATTAACTTCTGCCAGTAGTAGGATTTCCGAACACAATAATTTCAGAAACCAATTTCCAAAAACCAGTATCAAAGGAATTTTTTCTATAAATATAAGATCTATAAATGAATTAAAAATATCTTTCTTGCAGTTTGCAGACTAGGCCCTCTTTAACCCTTTAAGGTCTAAGAAAGATCACAAATACGCGATTAGAGTGTTCTCGCCCGAAAACATTCCAATGCTGATGTAACAATCACTACTGATAATCGAAAGCAATGGAGTTCTAGAACACTGGCGTACCTACCATTCAAAGGTTTAAAAGCCTTTCTATGCCGAGGGTGTGCACACTGTGGACTCAAACTCTTCTGTCCTCAGGTCCACTGATTACAAAACGCAATCTGAGTCAGCTGGGAAGAACTCGCTGGAGACAAACAGCGCTGGAGAAGTGGAGACTGCGCCAAACTCTCAGGTAAATAAACGCCTTTCACATTTTACCCAGAATCCCCACGGTGCATTTTAACAGCAGCGTGCTTTTAAAATTCTCAATAGCTTTTTGTCTTCGAATCACAAGCTGTAATACAGCTAATGCATGTGCATGTAATTTATTATTATCATTATTAGTTAGAATTTATGAAATATCAGGACAAGTTCAGAGTTTTGGGAGAAGGGGGAGGGTGTCTTGAGTCTTGGTAATACAAAAACAATGCAGGTCCTCAACTGGGGGGGGGGGGGGGGGGGGTGGGGGTGGAGTACTCATCATAAGCTACCAATTCTTATCACCTCTCTCTGGACTGCATGCATGAGCCTCCCTGAAGCAGTCGGCTGTCAGTAGGGTGTTGACCCCTTGAGGGTTAAAGGGTTAAGATCTAAACAAATGTGATTAGAATGTTCTTAACTGGACGTTCTAATGCTGATGTCACAATCCCTATGGGTCAATGATGAAAGTTCTAGAACACTGACTTATAATTTAGAAAGAAAAGAAAAAAAAAAAAGCTTCCGTAAAACCTGCTCTTCAAAGGGCTCAATAGTTACCCGCCATCAAGAAACTGTATTTGGAGGAGTGTGCTTGCTTCAGACGCGTTATCCCTTGCACAGCTTCAAGGTTCGAGTTCCAAAACTTTATCAGTTCCAAACTGGTGAGCAAGAAATGTAAAGGGATATCAAATACTAACTTCCCACCATAAATGCCTAAGAGTGACAACCACAGGCGGTTCTCATGAAATGTTTTCTTATTTTTTTATTTTCATTTTTGGACAATATTCGGTATATTCCCTTACCGTTGTGCAATGTGATACGGCCTTTTGGAATGTGCTTGAACGCATGAACCCTAGAGTGGCTGCTATGGAGTTTCCTTTTCCTGTCTGAGCACCAGGAGAGCTGCGTTTTTTGCATGACGCCCACGTTTCCCCCATGTCCAAAATAATGTTCTGTGCTAACACTTAGAATTCTTTTATTTCAGCTCAACTTGCAGTGTTTTAGTGGAAGACATGTAAGCCTCTCTACATATTTTTTGTTTTTTACGTATGACATCTTTTTTTTTTTTCTTCTAAAGCAGAGCTTTTAGCATTTGCTCTGCGGAATGGCATGACTGCTCTTGCTCTTGTGTAGTTACAGTTTGCTTGGATTAAAATGGCGGACGAGGCGCTGTTTGTTTGCCTCGCGGACACCTTTTCTCGCGTGTATCCAGGGACCTGCAAATTCTCCGTCGGGACGCCGCGGGGAGATGACAAATGTCAAGTGCTTTCCTTCACGCTGAGGCCCGGACTATCGGCCGTAGCCTTCTGTAGCTACCTGCCGTTATTAGATTAATAGCTCATGAATAATTCAGCGGCTTTACTCCGAGCACGTTACGGTATAGGGTCTTCTCAACACCGCAGGGCCAAAGCATAGATCTTTTCGGCGACTAAATAGCACAAACGCGATTAAAAATAGCGGGTGTACGCGGGGGGGACGATACAGAAACAAACGCGGCGTCGGTCGTCTAAAAAGTGCACGCCTTAGCGGACCTCAGACAAATGAAGCGTCCCGTTAATGGATTCCACATCGCCGCTGCACAGGGTTCGGACTCGCAGTCCGAACCCGAAACGCGCGTTTTCAGCGCTACCGGCCCGTGGCCCCGTGATGAAAATTGTAAGATGTAAACGGAGTGAATTTCCGTTTCCGTTACTCACGCCCGGCCTTATAAATGAGCGTTACACGGTAACCTAGTTCTTTGCATCAGTGGTTCTCAAACTCGGTCCTGGGGGACCCCTGTGTATGCTGGTTTTCACTCCAGCCTCAACAGCAATCCCAGAATTTTAACAAGCTGTTAATTTTTTTCACCTGATCCTGTTTCTACTAATCAAGGTGCTTAGCAATGACTCTAGTGATTGATTGGTAGATTCAGGTGTGTGCACCCACACCGGCCCATTCTGGACAAGACTGGGGACCCCAGCTCTAAAACATGAAAAGCACCCTAATTAAGAAAAATTAACAGCTTGTTAAAATTCTGGGATTGCTGTTGAGGCTGGAGTGAAAACCAGCATACACAGGGGTCCCCCAGGACTCAGTTTGAGAACCACTGATGCAAAGAACTAGGTTACCGTGTAAAGCTCATTTGTAAGGTCTGGCGTGAGTAACGGAAACGGAAATTTGCTCTCATGTACAACCGCCGCGCCACGGACCTGTAAGACATTCATCATAATCCGTGAGACTGGGATAAAGGACGACTTCAGCTTGTGATTTATTTTTGTAATAACAAGCAGGGGGGAAAATGAAACTTAGGCAGTAAGTAAGTATATAAATAAATAAATAAATAAATTGCCAGGTTTGATTAAATGTTGCACTAACAGGGGCCTTCGTTATTACCGTGTACTGCAGATGTAGTGTTAAAGGTAATTGTTGAGCTGACACGCGGCCTGACAGAACTCATTAGTCATTAGAAAAGGGACTGCTTCTGGAAAACGTGGTTTCCTGAGTGGACTGTGTACTTACTTAATTACTTTTTTTCTTTTTTTTTTTTTTTAAAACCTCTGGCGTTGATCACGTATTCTAGGGTCCCGGTGTTTCTCACGGTAACTCTGAATACTCTGGCTCTGAATCGCGCTCAAAATGGAAAGACGTCAGGACATGACGAAAATCGTTATGAATATTATTATTAACGGCGCAGGCCAATAGATCCAACTCTTTTTCCTTCTCCTGTGTGTGTGTGTGCTCGTGTGTGTGTGTGTGTGTGTGTGTGTGTGTATTTCTTTTATGAGAATATATGATTAAATGATTCCAAAGCGGCCATGCCATCTTTCTGCATGACTTTAGTACAAAAGGCATTAGTGGTTTGATATGATGTCTACAAGGGATACCCGTCTCATTGCTGTTAGATTACCAGCGATTAAGTAACGTCCGTGAGGGGGCGGGTGACTAATTGTATCTAATGTGAGTTTCCCAATTAAAAGGAGGGGTGAAGAGAGCACTGCCCCTGAGATTAGGTGCCGGATAGACATCACAGAGAGCCTCTGAAGGAGGCGAGAAGGCCAGCGCCCTCTACAGGCCGGACTGAAATTGCACCTCCGAAGTGCTTTAGCCCTAGGGCAGGGGTTTCCAGCACAGGGTCTGCTGGTTTTTGGTTGTTACTCGGCACTTTAATTGATCAATTAAAGCAGCCGATTACACGGTTAACTCACCTGACCGGGTTTGCCGTGGTCTGAGTGGCTGTTGTATTTAAGGTTAAAGGAAAAATCTGCAGACCCTGTGGCTCCCTTGGACCAGGGTTGGCCACCCCTGCCCCAGAGACATCAAAAATCCCTGCACTTTACTGACCCTTGTGAAAAGAGGAACATCACACTATTCATTTTACGAGTAACATGATTTGAGACTGGTCTGATGATTAGAGTGTTGATAGAGCTGTCCTTATTGCCTCCTTCATAAAAAAATAAAAAAAATGGATCTTTCCTAATTAGCTTTCCTAATTTCCTAATTTCTCAAGAGTTTTCTCCTCGTGAATACATGGAGGCAAGGCTTGTCTTGTCACGCCGAAGTTCAAATCGTGTTTGCAAGGCGCTCTGGATGAGAGCACCTGGCAAATGATATAAATGTAAATGTAATGCAGATCTGTACGTTACTGGCTGCGGTAATATCGAAACGTTCAGTGTAATATTGACTCTGATACAGTCTTTTAACTCCCATAGGCTGCACGTGGTCCATTCTGAGCTTGTGTAGAAACTCTGTGTGGGAGTTGAGAATCGATTGCCGTGATGTTTCATCCGAACATTTCTTTGGCACCTGCAGCTATTTTCAGACGCGTGTTTTGACACGGGTCCGGCTGGACGTGTCAAAGATCTGCAGAGGCAGGAGTTCCCGCAGGACGTTCACGTCTGTCCGTTGCTCTCTGTCCCGATTGTGGCTGACAGGGTCGTCTGGGTAAAGACCAAAGGTGGGGCGGGGCTCTTCTGTCCAGGAACCAGTCCCTGGAGGAGGAGTTCGAGCGAGCCAAAGCAGCTGTGGAGGTGAGTGCATTCTGGGTGATTTCATCAGGAAAACGGTGGTCCATCCAATGCTGGTCTTCACCCCAGGCTCTCTACTGGCCTGGCTAGTACTACTACTACTACTAGCACTACTAGTACTAGTACTACTACTCTACTAGCCTCTCTGCTCCACCACCAACAAAGCCTTTCAAAAAGTATCAAAGTAATTTGCTCAAAAGCCATACAAATATTGTGTTTACATGTTCCTACCTAAGTGCTTGTCCATGCACTTGGAAGAAATATTCCAAAAATATATTTCTTTATTGAGGTATTATTAAATAATAGATGCTAACATCAAAGAAAGATCTGATGGTTTGTGGTGTGTTTGGCTTGGTGGTGAGCGCATCCTGGTATCCACTGAGCAAGCTGGTATGACACTGCTTTGGAAACAGCTGTCCCAGGGTAGGATTTCAGGGCCCACAACAAAGTGGCTTTTGTCTGACCGTCAACGACTCGCGAGTGCTCGACTCGCTCTCCCCCCGACTCCCGTCGCCTTGGAAACGGGCGCATGTTGACGTGGCCGCTGGCTGACCCACCCGTGGAGCGTTCACACCGGCAGATGGCCTCGGCCTCTCACCTGTGCAGGTGTGTGAGTCGGGGAGCTCGGGCCTGCCTCGACTCGACCTGTGTCGGACACGCGCTGCGCACGAACACGCTATTAAGAGACTTCACTTCACTGGTGTCTCCAGCTTTTTGTTTTTTTGTTCAGCGCCTGCATATAACTTCAGACAGGTCTGAATGTGAACAGGTGAGTTTCATCGCTGTCTGCGATGATTCAGTGCCGACTGTGAAGATCACGTGGCACTTTTTGAGAAGATCAGGCAGAGACGGCTGCAATCGCCATTCTGGGGAATTTTTTTTCCTAGGCACTGTTACCTTTGGCTTACTTTGAGTGGGCTTGGGATGCTGAGAAGTGTAATTGCAGCAAAGTCTTTGCTAAAAATGCACATATATATATATATATATATATATATATATCGGAGATAGATTGGTGGCCTGTCCAGGGTGTATTCCTGCCTATTGCCCAATGCATGCTGGGATAGGCTCCAGCACCCTCCGCTCAGGATAGGTGGGTATAGATGATGGATGGGTGGACATGGATATATATATATATATATGAATAAAATTTGATTTGATTTAGTTTGAGATCACACCGGGCATGCAGAGAGCGAGCACCAATCCCTGCGGGTGATTAGCCGTGTGAAATGAGGGAGGATGCCGGAGCCCAAGCCCGACAGCACTCGCGGCGTAAAAAAAAAAAGTGCACGTCCGTGCTCCACTCTCGTCCGGAAAAGCCGCCGATTTCCGATAAGTAGTGGCCCCCGGGAATGCGCACGGACGAATGCGAGATCGATCTCGGTAACACGACCCGGGTCCTCGATCAATCGGGGTCTGAGAGTGCTGCTTTTGCAACTTTTTTTTTTTTTTTTTTTTTTTTAATCTTTGATTGGCTGGCCCATTTTTAGCCCATTTTTTAGCCCTTGCTCTGAACTATTCAGATCCGCCATCTCAGATAATTTGTGCGAAAACAGCCGAGAGCGTACATACATCATACGCATTTGAGAACGGGGGCCAGAGGGGACGGTGACTTTTTAAGTGGCCCGAATGTATCTATTTGTATTGTATCTGTAATCCGCCAATCCGCCAATCCGTTCCAAATCTAACCTAATTGCCAAACGTCAAGTCTTACAAGAAAAAAAAACACTCAGGACCCATTTAAACAAGGGGTGAGCTCTAAAAACGTCTACTCTGCAAAGACTGGAACAGATGTGCAGTTATGGCTTCAGTGCTTTTTAATATTAGACCATTAAGAGGAGGAGATAAAATGGAAATTGCCTTTGAGAAAAGAAGCTGCCGGAATACTTTGCTTTATATTTAATTTGGATAGAGGCTGATAAAGGGAAATGGGGCGGGGGTGGGGTGGGGTGGGGGGGTGGGGGGAGGGGCAGGGGGGGCGTGGGCTGTGACCGCTCGAGCCCTTTCAGATTACAGCAATCACTGCGTGCTAATGAAGAGCCCGGTCTCACGGAAACAAAAAAAAAACAAAAAAAAAAACACCAAAAAAAAAAAAAAAAAAAAATGGTGGTGTCGTCAGACCGCGACCTGAAAAAGAAAAAGAAAGAACAAAGCCAGCCGGGGATGACTTGGCTCTGAGGGAGGAAGTTTTTTATTTATTTTATTTATTTATTTTTTTTACCGTGAGGGAGAGATGGCGCAAAGTGAGTAACCGTCTGTACCAGTCACTATTATGTCCTTACAATGCTTGCTGAGCTCTCTTCCAGGTCCCTACAATGCCAGGCTGCAATCAGACACACACACACACACACACACACGCACACGCACACGCACACGCACACGCACACGCACACGCACACGCACACGCACACACACACAAACACACACACACACACACACACACACACACAAACACACAAACACACACACACACACACACACACAGGCGAGACGGCGTGGAGTCTCACGTCTGATTGAAGCAGCTGGACGCTCCTCGCCTCTCGCCGCCTCGAGGATCTCCGCTCAGTCAGGCGCTCGAGGCCTAAATATAGATGTGAGCGGAAGTGTGCGCCCGAGAACCTCTGGCTGCCCCCCCCCCCCCCCCCCCCCGCTCCGATAAAGACGGAAACGCCCAGGTAGAAATTAATTTATCTTTAATGGCGCGCTGCTTTTGGATTGACATTCATTTCACCTGACATAAAACTGTGGGTCATTGAAAGCCAGAAGCAAACCTGCACACAGTTCCCGTCTTGCTTGTGTGTGTGTGTGTGTGTGTGTGTGTGTTTGATTGCAGCCTGGCATTGTGGGGACCTGGAAGTGACCTCAGCAAGCATTGTAAGGACATAATAGTGACTTGTACAGACAATGCAGTGACCCTACAGGACTCCAACACTAATGGATGTGTTCACATTGCTGTAAATGGTCCCTTATATAGAGATGTAAGTCTGACAAAAGGTGTTGACATACCGTACGCAGACACACAGCTGGGGCATACTGGAGATGGGCATATCTGGCTGGACTTAATGAGATCCAGATTCAATTCAAATTGATTCAATGTGATTTGATTTGGTTCAATTTTGTTCATTGGATTCGATTCAGTCCAGTTCAATTCAATTTAATTTACATAAAGCTTTTTACGGAGACGCTCACAAAGTCACTACAAGAAACCGGGAAATGGGATAAATGTTAAAGACTCTCTCTGAACCCCCCCCCCCCCCCCCCAAAAGAAAAAAAAATTAAACAGCGACTGAGGTAAACAAAAGTGAAAAGAAAACAAAAAAACTCAAACAGTGGTGAGAAAAAACCTCTCCGTTGGGAAGACTCTGCTTTAGTGAGGGGGAGTCATCCTCTGCAGATCAGCCTGGGGTCAGTCTTTACTGTTTGGCTAAACGATAATAGGGAAATAATGGGGAATCTATTGGAGCCCCATGATAAGATTACAGATTGGGTGCATTAAACTATGTGCTAAAACAGGCAGTCAAAGCAAAGAAGTGTGTATTAATACGCCGAAGAGTGAGACAGAATGCCAAGGTGACTCATCCAGGCCGTCCAGGTTGGGCAATGGCATAGCATTTCCCGAACACACAGCCATTATGTTATTTCTCAGTGCAGACAAGAAGCTTATCTGTTTTTTTTGTTTTTTTTTATTATCTCGTTGCAGAGTTCATTCATTAATAATATGGCTTTTTTTTTCAGAAGAGACGCAATCCTCTCGGCTAATGAGTAAATGAGCATGTGCATCTCAGTTTCTCTGTCCGTCTGCCGTCTTAACCCAGCGAATGGGTAACTGGAAATGAACACCGGTGTATTAATGCGAGATGAAGCCAAAGAGGAGAGTTTTGAGAGAACACAAACGCCAACAAACAGGCAGGCAGGTACGAATGTGTGTTATTTTAGAGTCTTAATAGATAGACAGACATACAGACAGACAGATGGACAGGCAGGCAGGTGTGAATGTGTGGTATGAGAGGCCGGGTGAACAGCTACACGGTCTGCCTTTCTCCAGAAACATTAACGCATTTCAGAGTCTTAATAGATAGACAGACAGACAGGCCGACAGATAGAGAGACAGACCAGCAGACAGAGAGACAGACAGACAGGCAGGCAGGCAGACCAGCAGGCAGTCAGACAGACAGACTGATAGGGAAAACTGCTTAATCAACAGTACAATGGAAGCCATTATACTGTGATATTTTAATCCTGATTTTAACAATGGTTGTAGGCAACATGACAAAAACTGAATCAATTTAATGGACGTTAAAAGGGTTTCATTTGTTTTCATTCAAACTCCCATGCAGCACCAAAAAAAATAATAAAAATAAATAAATAAATAAATCCCCAGCACTTAATGTGACAAGAATAAAAAGGCTGATTTTATGTAACCGTTTAGTGGACCCATGTATTTCCTGTCCATTATTGCTTCGCTAGATTGGAAAAATTGCTCTCCCCCGGCTCCTCAATGAAATGTGGTTTGACAGCAGGGCCAAGGGGACACCTGTGGATTTGCCGACAGTTTTGTTCACATGGCCATTAACAACAGTTGGGGTAAAAAAGAAAAACCCCCCCCAAAAAAACCAAACGATTAGAACAAAGCTCCTTTTATATTACTACAATGCACTGGTCTGCCGTGGTGCTGTGTAATAATGACATACAGGCAAATTCATCTGAATGAACATGCAGGGCATAATGTAATTTTTAATATCCATACCCTGTAATTGTTGCTTTCCATTGCCGAACCTGTCAATCCAGGCTCAGTAAAAGAGGGCTTTTTAATTAATGGATTTTTATTTTAAAAGTTTCTGACATTTCACATTTAGCCAAAGATGAACCCCCGAGAACGTGTAGTAAAAAAAAAAAGAAAGTTCAGTCATAATTTTCATATTTCCAACATTTTTTTATTCATACACAAACTTGTCATTTATATGTACAGCAGCCCTGTATATTTGAATTCGCTATTTTTAGCAAAAAATTTTTTAAAGATGTAGATCTTTATTTATATAGCACCTTTCATGCAAGTTACAAAGAGCCTTGCAGTAATTCACACGGCAAGTAGAAAGATCAATAAAAGAAATCACAGTCTGGGTAGAGAAATGTAAATAAATAAATAAATATAAACACCCTTGCATATGAGCTAGGCTAAAAAAAAGGGTGCATTTTAAGATTTTGTTTACAAATGTCAACAGATTTTGATTCCCTCCGATCCTCTGGCACACTTTTCCAAAGGCCAAGACCATGAACACTGATGGCTGCGTCCCTATAGGTCTTTGTACTGGCCATTCACATTCAGAAATTATATAACTTTATTAATCAGAT